>NW_007247212.1:575387-587599 GCF_000164805.1 Carlito syrichta
GGCGGAAGGATCGCCGGAGCCCAGCAGGTCGAGGCTGCGGTGGCCGGGAGCGGCCACAGCTCTCCAGTCTGGGCGACAGAGTGAGACTCCAACTCAAAAAAAAAAAAAAAAAAAAAATCATACCCTGACACTTATTTTAGTCCACACATGGCCTACCCATTATTTTAATTACCACTTCCATTTGCACTTCTTTCCTGCACTGCACACTTGTCTCAGTTACAGCTTTGGTAAGCCCACAAGTCAATAATATCCAAAATGAGCAAAAAACAAACATCATGAGAGAGCTTCTTTGAAAAGGGGGAAAGACCCAATGATGAGACAGCAGAAGACTCTAAAACTGCCACAAAAAACCCCAAGAAAATAAAAAGAAAATACCAAGAGTCCTACTTAAATTACAGGTTCATTGCAAGAGGTGATTCACATTCTTCAAACCCACTTTGTATAATATGTAGTGACTGGCTATCCAATGAAGTTGTGAAACTTTCAAAGTGATGTAACCACATGGAGACCAAGCATCCTGCATTAAAAGACGAACCTTTGGAGTTTTTCAAAAGAAAAAAAATCTGAACATGGAGAATAGAAGCAATTATTGAAGGCCATTACTTCATCAAATGTGTCTGCACTGAGAGATCATTCTTAGTGGCTAACCACATTGCTAAAGCTGAGAAGCCCTTTTCTTTTGGTGAAGAGTTGATCCTGGCTGCTGCTAAGGACATTTGTCAAGAACTTTTAGGAGTGACTGCAGTTCAAAAGGTGGCACATGTTCCTCTTTTGGGTAGAACCTTATCTAGACAAATTGATGAAATAGCAGAGGATATTGGGACACAATTATTAGAAAGGATTAATGAGTCATGATATATAATCCAGGTTGACGAGTCTACTGATGTTGACAACAAAACAATAGTGCTTGCTTTTGTGTGATATATTTTACAAGAGAATGTGCATGAGGATATATTTTACAGGAGAATATGCATGAGGATATGTTATGTGCACTTTTTTTCTCTTTTCTTTTTTAACCAACCAATACCACAGCTGCAGAACTATTCAAGTCTTTGAATGATTACATACCAGGAAAACTGAACAGGTCATTTTGTGTCAGTATATGCACAGATGGAACGGCTGCCATGACTGGATGCCTTTCTGGTTTCACTACTCGGGTCAAAGAGATCACTTCTGAATGTGAGTCTACACACTGTGTCATTCATAGAGAAATGCTGGCTAGCCAAACAATGTCACCTGAACTTAATGATGTTTTGCAGGATGTGATTAAAATTATCAACCACATTGAAGTACACACCCTTAACTCACATCTGTTCATGTAGTTCTGTGAGGAGATGAACTCCGAGCACACATGTATTCTCTTATACACAGAAGAGCGATGGCTTTCTAAAGGCAGATCACTGGCCAGAGTTTTTATATTGTGAGAGCTGCTCCAGAGATATCTTTAAGAAAAACTGTCACCACTGGCAGCACATTTCAGTGACACAAAATGGGTAACAAAACTTGTTTACTTGTGTGACATATTCAACCTGCTCAGTGAACTCAATCTGTCACTTCAGGAGAGAACAACAACAACGTTAAAGTCAGCAGATAAAATGGCTACATTCAAAGTCAAACTGGAATTATGACGGCAACAAGTGATCATTGGGATTTTTGACATGTTTCAAACATGAGCAGAGATTTGGAAAGAGACTGAGCCAGGGCCTTCTTCTTCCTGTTGGTGCATGATCACCTGTCTCAGTTTTCAGAAGAGTTTGAGCATTACTTCCCAACCAAAAAAGAACCCCAAACTGGGAAGGAATAGATCCACAACCCATTTGTGAATAAGCCAGGTGAATCAACTTTGTCCGTGAGACTGAGAGTAGCTTGAAAGCACAGGTTTGAATAAGATGAGAAACAAGGAGAAGGCAGTCCAGGTGAGGAACCCCCGAAGTAAGTGATGATGGAGACTGTAAACACAACAGGTAGCAGGGAAGCAAAACCATGTCGAAGGCTTCTGGGAGTGAGTTGTCAGTCTCCAGTATTCAGTACATAATAATGCTATATAGGTATGAGGTGGGACCCCCAAAAGATCAACTGCTTGAGATCACCAATATTGGTGGCCTTAAAAGTATTCTTTGAGACAACTTCAAATCTCCATACATTCTGGATTAAAGTCAAGGTGGCATATCCTGAGATTGCCACAAAAGGACTAAAAATCCTGCTTCCATTTCCAACATCCTATCTTTATGAAGCAGGGTTTTCTGCAGTGACAGCAACCAAAACAAGCTTATGAAGTAGACTGGACATAAGCAACACATTTCGGGTGTCACTGTCTCCCATCACCCCCAAATGGGACCTCTAGTTGCAGGAGAACAAGCTCAGGTCCCACTGATTCTGCATTATGGTGAGTTGTATAATTATTTCATTATATGTTGCAATGCACTAATAATAGAAATCAAGTGCGATAAATGTAATGCGATCGAATCGTCCTGAAACCATCCCCCCAACCCCAGTCTGTGAAAAATGGTCTTCCACAAAACTGGCCCCTGATGCCAAAAAGGTTAGGAACCACTACTATAAGATGTTTGGAAAAAAAGGAGAGCTTAGTGAGAACTAGCATGGGAGGGAAGCACTGCATGGAAAAAGTGGGACTGAGAGTAGCCTCAAAGCACAGGTTTGAATAAGATGAGAAACAAGGAGAAGTCAGTCCAGGTGAGGAACCCCAGAAGTGAGTGAGGACGGAGCCCGCGAACGCAACAGGTAGCAGGGAAGCAAAACCATGCTGAAGGCTTGTGGGAGTGAGCTGTCAGTAGAGGTGGCATCAAATTATTGTAAGACTCAGAAACCAGGAAGCTGGATTCAGATTCAAAGCAATAGACAGCGGGCAACGGCCACAGGCTCTTGAAGCAAGACGTCCTGTAACTGTCATGTCATCACCCAGGAAAATCAATATCATGGACAAAATAGCATTTAAAGTGTGCTTCTAGGTAAATCTCACTGTAGTAAGCATTACAATAAAATGATATAAATTGTTACTGTCGCATTATGAATGAACATAAATGTATGTTTATGTATGTATGACCACCAGAAGCTTCTAATATTCAACAGATACAAAGAACAACTAAAGACGCAACTTGCATCTTCCATGATATTTGACAAAGTGCAAAAGAAAATATTTCTGTCTGAATGGGAGAAATAATACAAAAATGTATGTAAGAAGCATGCTGGGTCTTTGGAGTTTTATGCAAAAACCAGCCAGATCTGTGGTGTTTAGAAGGTTTTTATATTACAGTTCCACAACCCGCTAGTTGTGTGACCGTGAACAACCTACTTAACCTCTTTATGTTGTAGTTTCCTCACCTAAGAATAATAATAAGACCTAACTCATGGAGTTTTTGTGAAATTTTAATGAATTAATGTATGTAAAGCACTTAGCACGAGATCTGGTGCTGCCGGGTACAGTGGCTCACGCCTGTAACCTCAGTACTTTGGGAAGTGGGAGGATCTCTTGAGCCTAGGAGTTCAATACCAGCCTGTGCAACATAGTGAGACCTTGTCTCTACAAAAAAATGAAAAATGTAGCCAGGCATTGTGGTACGCACCTGAGCGACAGAGTGAGATCCTGACTAAAAAGAGAGATAGAAAAACTTTCAAACTCTTATTTTTTTCTCAACTGATTTAGAACTGGAAGATATTCTCTATATGAACTTATTATGAGCAAAGCAAACTAATGTGCCACTTGATGCTTAGGTCAATGCCAGACAACATATATAATAGTGGTCCCATAAGATTATAAACCCATATTTTTATAGTACTTTTTCTATGTTTATTTTTTATTTTACTTTTGAGTTGGAGTCTTACACCGTCACCCAGGCTGGAGTGCAGTGGCATGCTCACGGCCACCTCGGCGTTGACCTGATGGGCTCAGGTGATCCTTTCGCCTCAGTTTTCCAAGTAGTTGAAACTACAGGTATGCACCTGGCTAATTTTTTGATTTATTGTTGAGATGAGGTCTCACCAAGTTGCCCAGGCTGTTCTCGAACTCATGGGCTCAGGCAATCCCCTCATCTCCACCTCCTAAAGTACTAGGATTACAGGCTTGAGCTACCACACCCAGCCTTTTCTATTTTTAGGTACACAAATACTATTACATCATACAACTGTCTCCAGTATTCAATACATTAACATGTTATATAGGTTCAAGGAAAGGAGGGGTCCCAAAAAAACCAGAATTTATTTATAAAAAAATTGTGTATTTATTCTTACAAGTTTAAACTTCAGCCACCTTAGAAGTACCCTCCATTTGATGCAATACACCTATCAAGAGGCTTCTTCCACTACTTGAAACAGTTTTTAAACTAGTCAGTTTTGATGCATTTTAGTATTCCGCCATTTTTGTTTCACCTTTTCCACGTGGACAAAAGGATTCCCGTTGAGGACTTTTTTCACCTAGGAAACAAACAAAAGTTGCTGAGATGAGATCAGGTGAATAGGGGAGGGGAGGGCACAAGGATAATGAGTTTTTAGTCAAAAACTGCTGAAAACTTATTGTGATGTGGGCAGATGTACTTATAAATCACCCATCATGAAATGGGCAAATACACTGCAAGAATCTCAAAAAAAAATTCACTGAAACTGAACGTAGCCTTTCACAACAAAGCTAGCTGGTACACTGATGTCAATAGGTTCCTAGAACAATTACCTAGCAGGGGAAGCCTGTACTACAAGGAACTTGTCCTACAAAAAACAATTCCCTTTTTTGGGGATTACCCCCTTGTGTATTGCCTAGAAGCAATAAACTATACTATAGAGTCTAGGTTCTAGGTGTGTAGCAGACTGTACCATCTAGGCTTGTGTAAGTACACTGGCATGTTTGCACATGGAAGAAACCACCTGACAACACATCTCTCAGAACATATCCCCATCATTAAATGACGCATGACAGTGCCTAAAATATGTTATCCCTCAATATGATTTCAAAAACTTTACGTTTTTATCAGTCTAATTTTCCATTCCTTTATCTTTCCTCTGAATTTTCTATGGCATTCTTTTTTTTTTTTTTTTTTGAGAAAGCAGGATTTATTGAGAAGAAGAAAAGCTCCCACAGTGGGAGGGGACCCAAAGGGGTTGCCCGGTATCCTTCTTAAAGTGTAAAATTCTATGCATGGTTTACTTTACTTAACACCAGGACCGCCGATTCCATTCATGTCACTGCAAATGATAGGATATCATTCTTTTTTTAAAAGACAAATATTGCATGTTCTTACTTACATGTAAAAGCTAAAATAGTTGATCTCAAGGAGGTAGAGAGTAGAATGATGATTACTAGACGCTGGAAAGGGTGGGAGTGGCATGAAGAAAGGTTGGTTAATGGGTACAAGCTTATAGTTAGATTGAAGGAATCGGTTCCAGTGCTCCATAGCACAGTAGGTGACTAGAGTTAAAAACAATATAGTGTGTATTTCAAAATAGAAGAGAAGATTTGAAATGTTCCCAACACAAACAAATGATAAATGTTTGAAGTGATGGATATTCTAAATGCCCCAATTTCATTGTTATATACTGTATGCATGAATCAGAATATCACATGTACCCAAAAGTATGCAAAATTATTATGTGCCAGTAAAAATTTTTAAATGTAAGATTCTAAATAAGAACCTGACCAGGGGTAGGAATTAAAGTATTAGGGGCCAAGGACCAAATCTATTTTGTTCTATGCTAAATTCTATGTTTTTCGCCACACCTGACGGTAGGAAGAGACCCATCAAATAAACAACAATCTGTTCCCTCCCCCACATCATCCTTCATTCCAGTCCATCAGTTGTTGCTATCACTAATTCAAGGGAGCAGATAATGCTTTGGTGAAAGGCAACATGGCATTGCATATGGCAGATTGAAATTGGCAACCGCAGAAAAAACTTTACCAAAAAATCTGAATCAGAAGAATCTGATCACTCCTGAAATAACCAGAGAGTTTAATCATTTAAACTCAAACTCAGTGCTGGTGAAACAATGTAGGAATAAAATAGAAAAGGAGGAAGTCTGGAGAGAAAAAAAGACAACATTAAAAACAAAATAAAAATGATAAACTAATTTTTGTCTGGCGACTACACTTCTAGGCATACGCGTGCTTAGAGCAGCGGCAATTTATCAGGGAGAATTACGTGCTAACTTAGTACTGCTTACAGATGTTCCTCAGAATTAACCATCATTAGGAAATATTTTGAAAGTTTGTAAGCAAGCAGAACACACGATCATATGAGACTAGATGAGATAGCCTGTTGGCATGACCAGTGTTCTCAGAGCCATACGTGCAGCCATAAAATCACTGACTGGCCTTAACCCACTCAAGGTCATCAGAACATGAGGCTTCGAAAAACCTGGACTTTCTGAATCATGTTTATTAACGAGTGTTTACAAAATGGAAGCAACATAGGAGCAATACAGTGATCTTTACAGCCAACTAACACTTCCAGGTCTTCCATTTGACAGAAACCAAAAGAGCTGTGGATTCATTTATGAGCCAAATCAAACCCCTAAAAAAGCGGCAGGAATAAAATACTAAGGGACTTGTAAACCCTCTTCTTACAATTCCAAGACAAAAAATCCAAGTGCTTAGGTCTTGGCTAGGCCACAAGCAACAAAGGCACAACTAAGCCACAACAAGGGAAGATATGTCACGTCAAGTGACAAGAAGCCATTCATCTTTCCTGACCCTGAAGAGAATTATTGATCTCCAGAAAAGAGCACCAGTTTCTCAGTCAGGATTATTTTTGTATTATAAAATGTGTTTATGTCTCAACTTACCTAGGCTATGGCATTGTTATTCAGTTAATCACGAATCTAGGAGTTGCTGTAAAGGCATTTGTAGCTGTGGTTGACATCTATACCCAGTTGACTTGAATTAATGCTTTTACCCTTAATAATGCAAACGGACCCTGTCCAGTCAATGAAAGGCCTTAAGAGCTAAACTGAGGTGTCCCTGAGAAAGAAGAAAGTCCATCTATGAGCTATAGTGTCAGCTCCTGCCCATGTAAGCCAACTCCTTAATATCTACCTATCTATCCATCCATCCATCTCTTGGGTCTGTTTCTCTGATAGAACTCTGATACCAGAGGGAATCATTTAAAAGTTTAAAACCTCATAGGGGGAGATTGTTCTAACCACAACAAAAAGCCAATGGCCTTATCTCTATTAACCATCGGGTCCCAGACAAATACCAAAAGTTCGGAAACAAAAGCATGTGCTCCTGAGATGACTCACAAAAAGTTCTGCTCTGGTGACTTCAATTATCTGACCTGCTCTGCCATCAACTGTGAGATTTGAGCACATTTCAAAGGCACACTGAGTCTTAGTTTCCTTATCCATAAATTTTTTTTAAAGTTACAATGATTATTAGAGGAAATAATTTAAAATATGTAATAAATAAAAGTAGCACTTGATAAGTAAAATAAACATAAATTCCCTTTCCTTCTCCCTCTAAATTAAAAGGGACTTCAATTGTTTTGCTTGCAAATGACCTTGTGTAGAAATTGAACTATTAAAGTAGGCACCTTGGATGTTCATGATAACTTTTTGTTTGTTTGTTTGTCCATTTTGTTTTGAGGTTTCTCTTTGGCATACAACACTTGAGATTAATAAGTCAAAGGAAGTCAGAAGATGAACCCCCAACAATGCATTTCCCCCTGTAATTAATAACAAAATCAGGCCCTCGCTCTTTGTAGAAGTACACATATGAGCACCAAAGTCTCGCCAAATTAGATGAATATTTATTTATCCTGTCTTGCTGATCTGAACATTAGAAAACAAAATTCTTTTTAAATATACAGTTTCAGCACAACACCAAAAAAGTAGAAATATATACATATTTGAGACAAGTTCTCTGTCACCCAGGCTAGAGTGCAATGGCATGATTGTAGCTCACTGTAGCCTTGACCTCCTGGGTTCAAGGAATCCTCCCAACTCAACCTCCCAAGTAGCTGGAACTACAGGCACAAGCCACTATGCCTATTTAATTAATTAATTAATTAATTTAGAGATGGGGGGGTCTCAGTATGTTACCTAGGCTGGTCTCTAACTCCTGGGCTCAGGTGATCCTCTTGCCTTTGCCTCCCAAAGTGCTGGGATTATAGACATGAGCCACTGTACCTGGCCAGAAATATTTTTAACCTGTCACTTTTGCCAGTAGCTCTCCAATCCTTCCATGCTTTGTTGCTGAGACCCAGTCTTACCTTCAGTCCCATGCTACAAACAAACCCCACCTAGCCTTGCCCACGTAAATTTTCTGCTTCAGTTAGTTCTGCTTTCCACCTTGTGAAAAATATTTAGTCCTGCCTCATTCCACATCTCAGGAGGGAAGCCAGTGACATATCTAACCCCAACACCTGTTTTCATTTGTTTGTTTTCATTTTATTTTTTAATTGACAACTAATAATTTTACATATTCATGGGGTACCTAGTGATGTTTTGATACATATAATGTATAATGATCACATAAGGGTAATTAGCACATACACCATTTCAAACATTTCTCATTCCTTTGTGTTGGAAGCAATCAATATCCTCCTTCTACTTACCTGAAACTATGTAAGACATTCTTGTTAACCGTAGTCACCCTACAATGGTATAAAACACTGGAATTAATGTATGCTTTCTATCTAGCTGTAACTCTGTATCAAATCTCTCCCCATTCCTATCTCCTCCCTACCCTTCCCAGCCTCCAATCTCCTCTGTTCTACTTTTTACTTCTATGAGATAAACTTTTTTTTTAAGCTTCCACGCATAAATGAGAACATGCAGTGTTTAACTTTCTGTTCCTGGCTTATTTCACTTACCATAATGTCCTCCACTTCCATCCATGTCACGATATCCAATGACAGGATTGGACAGGATTAGACAGAACTCCATGTTCATCCAGTGACAGGATTTCACTCTTTTTTATGGCTGAATAGTATTCCATGGCCAACATGTGTTTGGTGTGGCCTTCGTGTCAAGCCCACACGAGAGCTTGTAGAACTAAGCTTGGAAGCCTTGACAACAGCCTCGCCTGCTTCCTGTCTGACCTGCAACTGTCCCCACAGTCTGTGGAATTTTCATCCTTTGTTCTTTATATTTGAATTTTTCCACTTGCTCAATCTACCCTACCCCCCAAATTCTATGTCTTCTTCAAGCTCCTATTGCATTTGCTTGCTTTCTCTTGTCAACTGTCAGTGTCATTGGCACAATTTTGCCTCATCTTTACTGGGAATGCCCTTAACGGCTCAGCCCTGGACTGGTTTTTCCATTTGTTTCTGTCATAGATCATGTTTGGCTGGTAGCAATGCTGGAGCCCTCTCAGAGCCAATCACTCTTTACCAGTTGCAACATAAATAAGCATGAAAGTATAAGAAGTTTGTTTAAATTCCTTGAACTCATAAGATGAATATAAGTAGATATGATTACAAGCAGAAGATTCTTTTAATATTCTGTTTTGTTTTTGAGTGGAGGTCTCACTCTGTCATTCAGACAGGAGTGCAGTGGCAAGATCACGGCCTCAACCTCCTAGGCTCATGTGACCCTTCCACCTCAGCCTCCTGAGAAGCTGGGACTACAGTTGTGCACCACCATGCCCAGCTAATTTTAAAAAATGTTTTGTAGATACTAAGTATCACTATGTTGCCTAGGCTGGTCTCAAACTCCTGGGCAGCAATCCTCCTGACTCGACCTCCCAAAGTGCTGGATGATAGGCAGGAGCCCAGCCTTGTTACTGTATCTCTAATAGTGATTTCTAGCAGACTGGCTCTTGAGTGAGCTAAGGTGCATGCCTGAGTTTCTAGCCAAAGATTTAATTTCGAATCGAGTTGCTAAATGAGAAACAACTAAACCATAGAGCAGCTTTTTCTATCTACCCAGGGACTCCACTGGAATGTAAGGACACATTCAAGATGCCCTTGCCTGGTTGGGTTGAATCCTCAAAGACTCTCTCTTTTTGTTCACTGTCAGGTATTTGCTCCAATTTCTGAAATGGTTGTTCATCTCCCTGACAGAATGCAGGATGATTGCAGCTTCCCTGTTGTTTCCTGAAGGATAAACATTGACCTAAAATCCCTTTTGTCAATAAGTCTGGAAGGAACCCGTCTTCACGTGAGCACTTTTTCCGGTCTTGCTGCAGTTGTTTGTAGCCTCAAAAGCCAGGGCAGGATGTTTCTCTCCCAAGTCTCTCAGGATTTCTCATTCCTCAGATGTCTTTGAACAACTAAACAGGAATAATGTAATGCTCTAAATGTCTCCTAGCCTACATTCAAGGAGAATAAAACACCTCCCTAGGCCTGACCATGCAATTTTGTCTTAGTAAACAGAGAACCATGTATATGTGCATATATATTCATACATGTATCACTGCTGAGGCCAACTTAACGTTTCTGAGTACTTTGTACTGAGTAACATACCTGTATCACATAATCCTTCATGACAGGTACTATTTTACAGATGGGTCAACTGAGGCTCAGTTCACACAGCAGCAGGTGTCTGAGCTGAGCTGTGACTTCGCTCCATCTGGCTCCTAGGCCTTTCTCTGCTTCCTCTCTGCTTCTTATTCAGACGGCCTGCTTCCTTGTGGAAAGCTCTTCCCATTCCTTCCGATCTGTCCATTTCTATTTATTGGAACCTGCAGGGATTCAGTTTCTTCTCCAAACTGTAATTTTCCCCCAGCCCTCAGTGTTCTGCCCCTCAGTGGGGTGCTGGAGCCTGCTCATACCAGCCACATTGACTCCCAAGAACCAACTGGTTGGTTACTTCCCGTTCATTAGCATCACTTTGGGAGCTTGGGATTGGCTGGGGTGGGAATACTTACACCTCAGAAATGGTCAAACTATACAAATCAGGGCTTTCTTTGTGAAGAGCCAGCAAGTTAAGCATTTGCCAGCACAACACTCTCTTCCAAGAGTGTAAACTACATTCATGTGCAATGTACTGATTCCCTTCAAGATTACTGTTCACATAGGCGGGCCCCGTCTCCCAATTCTATGACATATACTTCTTGAAGGGAGGACTTTATTCCTCTACCTCTTAACATCTTCAAGGGCAGTGCTGTGAAACTAGGTTTCAGTGAGAGCTTGACTGATAGATGGTGAAGCATCAAATATATGCTGAGTCTCCTTAGAATGTCATGAGTTTTCATTCATGGATTCAATCAGTTCTGTCCTATCTCTCCAGCCACACCCACTCATGCCTAAAATTTGGTGAGTTAAAGTGGAGCCTCCCATTCTCTCTAACCCCTCCAAACATCCTATTCCACCTTGAGTAACATAACCATACCATTCTCCAGCTTTTTGAGCCTGAAGTCAATTTAGTCTTTACTTTTTTTCTCACTATCTGTATTGGTTTCCTATGGCTTCCATAACACATTACTGCAAACTGGGAGGCTTAAAACAACAGACATTTATTCTCTCACAGTTCTGGAGGCTAGAAGTTAGAAATCAAGGTGTCAGCATGGCCATAACTCCTGAAGGCTCTAAGGAAGGAACCTTCCTTGCCTCTTCTGGGCTTTGGGTAGCTGCTGACAAGCCTTCGTTTTCCGTGGCTTGCAGCTGCATACTCTAATCTCTGTTCTATGTCACATGGTCTTCTTTCCTGTGTGTCTCTGCACTTCTCAGATTTCCCTCTGCTTAGGCACCAGTCATATTGGATTTAGGGCTCGCCCTAATCCAGTGTGATCTCATTTCAACTTGATTGCATGTACAAAGACCCTATTTCCAAATAAGGTCAAAGTCACGGATATTCAAGTGTTAGGTCTTGCACACATATTTTTTAGGGGTCACAGTTCAATCCACAGCACCAACCTAGCTGCCAACACTTAAGTTTTGGCTAATTTGTCTCAGATCTGCTGCTTTTATAACATCAAAAATGCAGACAGGCTGGGAGCAGTGGCTCACGCCTGTAATCTCAGCACTTTGAAAGGCCAAGGCTGGGCTGGGTGGCTCAGCATGTAATCTCGCGCTTTGGGAGAACGAGGTGAGTGAATTGCCTGAGCCCATGGGTTCGAGACCCGCCTGGGCAACTTGGCGAGACCTCACCTCTACAATAAATAAAAAAAATTAGCCAGGTGTGGTAGCGCACACCTCTAGTTCCAGCTATTTGGAAGGCTGAGGTAGAAGGATCGCTGGAGCCCAGTAGGTTGAGGCTACAGTGGCCAGGAGCATGCCACTGCACTCCAGTCTGGGCGACAGAGTGAGACTCCAACAACTCAAAAA
>NW_007247212.1:587665-605216 GCF_000164805.1 Carlito syrichta
AAAAAAAAAAAAAAAGGAAGACCAAGGAGGGATCACTTGAGCCCAGGATTTCAAGACCAGCCTGGGCAACACAGCAAGACCTCATCTCTGTTTTCTAAAAAAAAATTTTTTTTAAATGCAGACACTCCTAAGAAACTTTCTTAAACTTTAAGGATTAGATGGGAGCACATAGCTTCCCCATCCAGACCACCTTCCTGGCCATGTGACCACTTTCTAGAAAGATCCCTGACCTGACTCTGCACTGCTCCATACATCCACTGATACTATTTGGGTCCTCCAATTGCCTCTATCTGGTCTCTTTCCCAGTGGCTTTTCCTAGAACATTATGTGTCATAAAATATTTGTTAATTCAGTCAAATGGAAAGGTCAGGTGAAAATGCCAATAAAATGATGTAGGAAAAAGAACACTTACAGATATTATTTTTCTAGTGTATGCTTCTTAGTTTTATAAAAATATAGTTTTCTTAACCCCACTCTTGAATTAGTAAATTAGAATTCGTTGAGGGAGATTGGAAATCGACATAGTTTTATAGCATCTTATTGAATAGCTAATAGTTTACATAGTTTAAAAATCCATGTATGCCAGGCAGTGTGGGCATGCCTATCATCCCAGCTACTCAGAGGCTGAGGCAGAAGGATTGCCTGAGCCCTGGAGGTCAAGGCTTCAGTAGCCATGATCCATACTATTACACTCCAGCCTGGGTGACAGAGTGTGATCCTGACTCAAAAAAAAAAAAAATCTGTGTATATAAAAGCATATAAACAACAAAGCAGTTAGACCACTCTCCTTGAGCCCGATCCAAGTCACATTTCTTCTCCCCTATCCTCTATATTATTAATTGCTTTTTGTTTTTTCTTTATACAAATATAAATATATATTTCCTCCTTTCTTGCAAAAGTTAAATATATGTATGTATATATATGTATAGATATGCAACTTGCGATTTAATTTGCTTCATTGAATCCTATATCCTAAAGACCTCTTCACGTTAGAAGTATAAAGATAAATATTCCCGTTACTTTTTTACACTACATAAAATGTCATTGTAAGGATCTATTATAGTTTAATAACCAATATGTTATTGCTTTACACTTCGGTTATTTCCAATCTTTTTGCTATTATAAACACTGAGACAATAAGCGATTGTCTGCATGTGTCATTATTATTCATATAGGTATATGTGTGACTGGATTATCAGAAACGGGTTTCTGGATCAAAGGGCAAATGCATCTGTAATTGTGTTGGGTACTGCCAGTCGCCTCTCCATGGGGACTATGCAACCATGTATGAGAGTGTTTATTTCCCCCATAGTGTTACTGACAGAGAGTACCAGATGTTTGCTGATTTGACAGATTAGAAATGGTATCTTGCTATCGTTTTGATTTGTGCTTCTCTTATTGTAAATGAGGCTGGGTAGTTTTTTATGTGTAAGGGCAGATAAGCTTCGTTTCTAACAGAATCCTTGGATTATCCCTCCTAAGGAATTGCCTCCCACTGGACACATGCTTCCCCTGGGACTTTATACCTGGATAATTCACCTTACTCCTCTCTAAGCAGATAGACGAACATGTTTTGAAACAGGTTTCATAAATCATAGTCCATGATCCACTTCCAGGTTAAACAGGAAGTTGTTAGGAGACACTGAAGATTCTGGTAGAAGTCAGGCTTGCCTGGAGCATCCACCATCATGCTCTGTTCTCTCCTTTAAGGACAATGGCATGTGTCCTTTCCCTACCATGCAAGCTTAGAGGGGAAGTTTCACAGGCCACTTGGAAGGCTTGCCATAAAGTTCCCAGAGTTTGATGGGCATGGGGACTGGTATTTGATTCCCACCTGAAAAGTCTTAACATGTGATACGGTAGCTGAGGTGTAGAGATGTGGCTGCTTTGGATTTATATGTTCTACAGTGACCGACCATCACAGTTTGCCTGGGACCAAAAGGGATCTTGGGATGTGACACTTTCTGCGCTAAAACCAGGACAGCCCTGTGTGAACCAGCACGGTGAATCAACAAGAGTGAAACAAAGGTATTTTCTCCCAAGAAATAGGACATGGATTCTGGAGACATTATCTAACCATGAGTCGTCATCTTCAAAGAATTATGCTAAAGGAGTGCCTGGATCTGCAAAGGCATAGAATGATATAATGGACATTGGAGACTCAAAGAGAGAGGTGGGGAAGGGGTGGAGAGATGAAAAATCACCTCTTGTGTACAGAGTGTACCAGTGGGGGTGGTGAGTACATTTAAAGCCCAGACTTCTTCATCACTATACAATGCAATCATATAACCAAAAAACTATTTGTACCCCCCCAATGCTATTGGAATTTTAAAAAAATAAATAAAAGGAGTGCATGGAAGGGCATGGGATCCAATAGAGGAGTGCACACCTCCCAGGCCTATTCAGGAGCCACAGCAGCTACCCTGAGAGGCACTGTCAGTGCAAAGAACTGCACCCAGAGAACCTCGTGGGATGTTCAAGAAAACCCCAGAAGTGCCCCAATGAAAACCAGCTTGCACTTGACCATCTGCCAGAAGGTGCCGATGGCAGGTCATGCCTGTTCCAGCTAAGGACTGAGCCATCTTCCTCCAGTCCCCTGTGGGAGACACTGGGTCCGCCTGAGACAGAATGAAGGGCTTATTCCCCCGGCTGCTGGGACTGCTGCCAGTAGAGAGTCCTCAGTGGCCACACCGCCTTCCTGGGGAGGCCAGCAGACACTGGCTGATGGATGTGGGAGAATAAAGGTCTGACTCCTTTGCCACAACTAGGGACAACTCTGAAGGGTCGTCTCAGCTTCAGAACTCTCTGGGATCAACTGAGGCTCCATCAAGACTCCTGTCCCCTTTCCTTCCTTCCCCAGGTGGTGGTGGCAAGGCTCCATCCAGAGGCAGGTAGTGCAATCGTTACAGAGTGAGTTGACTGGGGTCGAGGAATTCTGGTTGACACTGTGCTGAATCCAGCTTATCCAATATACCACTTATGGTAACTTCTAGAGACTCTTTCACTATCCCCAAATTGGATAAAATCATGCTATATCTTCTCCTTACTTCACAAAGTCCTCAGCAAGAAACAAAAGATGATTCCAGGTCTTTGAAATAAAGGTAGTCAAAGGTTTAAATGCGCTATTTGAAGATCAAGCACAATTCTCAGAACAGCACCACTAAGTTAACCACAAGTCAGGATGTGGGGATTTTATCTGAGTCACTTAACTCAGTTAGTCATTAACCCAGTTTGCCAAGTGAGTTTAAACTATCTCCTTAATAGAAATAATATGAACCATGTGTTAGCCTTAAGCAAATATGGATGTGTGAACTCCAACTTGGGCTTTTCCTGAACATTTGAAGACCCCTAATCACATTTGGTGGGGGGCCATATGTAATTTTTTTTTTTTTTAATACTAACCATCTTTCACTAAGGTCACATCACTAATGACTGAAGAACAGAAACCTGGACCTGTTTCTTCAGGGGTGTGAAAGGTTGCAGCTCTCTACCCCTGCCTCGAGTTCTCAGCAAGTGTTCTGGGCACTGGTGTATTTGAGGTATTTAGAAAACTTAAAAAATACATGTGCACCCAGCTCTGTTTTCACATCAAGGGTCAAACCAAAAACCACAGGTCAAAAGGAACCAGGAAAAGGAAAAAAAAAATACATTTATCCACAAAATGTATTTTTAAACATCTGTTTTTCCTGTGCAGCTGTCTGGATTGATTCCTCTGTTGAAGAGCAAAAAGCTTTTTAAATGCATAATAATTTTAAAAAGTGTTTTAACTTACCTTAGAACCAGAATTATTTTAGGATTGGAAAGGATCTCATAGTTCATTTAATCAAATTCTTTTTATATGGAGGTGAAGAAATGGCACCAGGAAGATGACTTGCTGGTTAGTGCTGGGACTAAGCTTTTCTGTGACAAGGGCATACTGCTATAATTACCTCGTGCGTGGACATTTATGATATTCTATGACTAATAATCTCATTTGAAAAGTTTCAAGTTCTTCAGTGGTGGAAAAGATGTTGTCCCCTCCAGGTAGTACTGGAGACATTAGGTGAAGTGCTTCAAATCGCACAGTTAATAACCTCACACCTCTGTTCAAAATTCGCGGGCTCTTCATACATTTTAAGACTTTCCTGGCTCCACCCTCTCACCAACCCCGCCCCTCCCTAGCCACACCCTCTCGCCGGCCCCGCCCCTCTCTAGCCACTCCCTGTCACTGGCCCCATCATGTTGGCTCAGCCCCCTCTGGTCCCGCCCTTCTGGCCCCACCTGCTCACTGACCCGACTTCTTGCGAACTTCTTAAGTCCTCTAGCCGGCCCCTTTAGGGCCAAGTGGCTTCCCACATGCCGTGCGTCTGGCGGCATGCCTACTCCTGAGGAGCTACAGGGTAGCCCTAGAATTCCAACACCACCACTAGCTGCCCGAGGTGAACCCTGTGAGGCCCCTGGGACTTCCTCCCCTGTGAAATGAGAAGCCAGGACTGGGGCACCTCTGAGATTGCCTGCTGAAAGTCTGGGCCTCTGGTTCTGGAAAGTGCACGTGGGAGTGAAGAGCATTGTTCTTGCTGGACTTGCATCCCAGACCCACGGTGCGGCTCAGCCTTGCAGCCCTGAGCGCTACAGCCTTCTTGGCTCACCTCCTTGACTCCCTTTACCTAATAACATGAAAGTAAATCAGGTTCGGGGAAAGTTGTCTTCTCATTACAAATTAAAGCAAGAGCCAGTGACTGGATGTGCACTGGTTAAGCTAGAGGGTGTTTCCTGAAGGTTATTTTCAGTGTAGAAATTTTATGCTTGGGGATTTCGAATGAATGAATGAAAAATGTTTCGCTTCAGAACTCAGTTGCAATGTCATTTTCTCAGAGGATCATTCCCTGATAACCCTATATCCCCTGTTTCTTGTTGGCTTAATAGCTAGTCATTTTCCTTATTGTGATTGTAATAAAATAATTATTTATAAAAATTTTTCTTAGCTTCCACATATCCAGCTAGAACACAAATTTCATCTCTCTTTTCATTTTACCCCAGCATCAAGTACAGTATGTGGCATAAAGTGGAAAATCATTAAATATTTGTTGAATGAATATCAACCCTCACTTTAAGAGTGTGGTGCACAGAGCCACAGACTCACTTGGGAACTTGCTAGAAATGCAGATTCTAGGCCCTTACCCCTGCCCCACTTCACCAGAGCCCAGCATTCTGTGGTTCAATAAGCCTTCCAGATGATTCTGATGCACACTAAAGTGTTCTGGTGAAATAGGTTAAGATTTAGCACAAGATCCTATCCCATAAGGGATCTGGAATTATGCAGGAAAGACAGAAAGAAACCTCAGCCTATGGCTTCAGTAAGCACAACCAGACTGGGGGTGGGAGCTGTTGTTTAGAGGTTGGAGGCTGCAGCTTCCTGGATACAAAAGACTCCAAAATACTACATGCATGTTTGTAGCAGCAGGACCAATCCAGCCCCAACCCACTGCTAAGTGTTGAGATGTGAGACTGCCCCATGCACCCCCATTGGACACATTCCCTACAGGCAGGGTCCTTGATGTTTTACCGTCTGTTTTTTTGAAGTAGCCAAATGTGGTGGAGTCCAGACTTGTGACCTCTCGGTGACGGAGACTATTAACCTCTAAGACCCTGAAAAGGCTTCATAGAAAAACGGCATGTCTTCAGCCCAGAGCGATAAGTAATCCACTTTTGTGTATGGGTTGGCTCTAAGGATGACTGCTAGTAATCTAAAAATCTGTTGATTCCCTCATATTTAGAGACTATAGATCATGCATCCTGATCCATACCCATACCCACAGCTATTAGGTAAGCTCCCTGAAAGTTCTACCCAGTGGTCTGGGGAATCCTGGTCCAAGACTGTCGGACTAGGTTTTGTATCCCCTTGTGCCAGAATTAGTTTCGTTAAAACTTATGCAAGGGAGGAGGAGGATGGGGGGCACGTAACAGCACAAAGCGTACCTGGTCCTATACCACGGGGACTGAGGGCCACTTCGAGGTCCAAACTTCACCTGCATGCAGCCCACTCATGTTCATCCTCACTTATACCCCACACCTCTATAATAAAATTTACTTACAAAAAAACATGCAAAAGTGGTGACAAAAACTACACATTACTTAATGCTTAGAACGATTTGAGTCACATAAATACTAAAGAGCGAGAAATAAACATAGAGAATAGACTTGGACTTCACTCCCTTAGATGACTATTCCAAAACTAACTGGAGTAGAACTCACCAGCATGCCCTGGACTGGATCATTTGCATAGCTCCTGGGGTTGCCTACCTTTCTGTTCTGCTTAGTGCCCCCCCCACTCCTTTTGCTCCCATCCCCACCCCAGTTCCCACCCCCATCCTCGATCTTATCCTGATGCAATTATAACCCCATCAATGACTTGCTTAGAGCTCTGTAAACTACTTTTGTGACCTCCCACCTAATAAAAACATTTGGCTTACCCTGCCTGGCCAGAATTATGTGCTTTTTTATTGTTCTTTTCCTAAAAGAAAAGGTCAGTGGTTATATTTGTTTAGAAAATAGATTCACATTGGCTACAAAAGTTTCAGTGGGAAAGAGAAGGGTCCTATTAAAAAGACCTTGACCATGAGCTGGGCATTGTCAAATTCACTGATTCACAAGGTCCTATGAGCACAGCAGCAGTAGATGGTGCTGTGGAAATGCTTCTTTCAGGTTTGTAAAGGTGTTTATGGAGGGTGGGGCATCAGGGAGAGTCTCTTCAAGTAAGTTATGTGAGTAGGTGGCTCAGAGTCCCGTATTACCCACTGATCTCTGAACCACTGTGGTCTCTGCTCATACCTGCAGCTTCATAGGTGTTCCCTATAACCTGCTAGGTGAGAGGGAGAATCTAATGTGGAGTTGAGAAGTAAATGCCAAATATCAAGTCTTGTTTTTAAGAAATTGTCACCAGCAGCATATACTACACGAAGTATGCAGAGTCTTTGGAACTGAACTACCCTGCTTATTCTTCTAGATTATTTCTGGTAGTGAAAATGTTCTTTCTGAAATATGCTTAAGTCTATTTCCAAAGAGTAAAAATATAAGAGGGGAAAAAAAAAGCCAGGCCTGGGCCCAGTCTATGGAACTTTCCAGCTCACTATTTTATTGAGAATCATGTTTTCATAACTGTATTTATTCCCTGTGGGTGTGTCCTAGATTTCATTGCAAATATCCTTTGGTGACCACAGCAATGTCTTTCAATGGAGATCCAGTGCTTTATCCTAAACGCCCCCGCTACAGCTCAGCCAAAGTTTCATGACCAAAACAGATGTTCTTGTTCTCTGGCCAAGAAGTTTGCATCCCTCCCTGTAGATGAGACACCTCATCCCTTCAACACCAGAAGCACCTTCCTGATTTCATCAGGCAAGATGAGCTATTTCTTGGGGGATGACCCAATGTCTTATTTCAAGCAAACGAATAAAATGTATGAATTTAGTGAGCGCATGTGCCTGTTATATAAAATGCAGAGTTAAGAAAATTGTACTGGATTGGAAATAGTGCATTCTTTTCCTGGTGAGTCAGCAAATTCCCAAAATGATTTTGTAAAAGGAAAGATCAAAAGAGTCAGTAAGAAATCTTCATCATCTGGAGGAGGTAACTAAATTGGAGAATTGAAAATTCTTCATCATCTGGAGGAGGTAACTAAATTGGAGAATTGAAAATTGAATGAAAGCCTCAAAGCTATGATAAAACTCTTACTAAAATACATGGTCTACACATTTCTTCTCTGTGATTCTTCTTTATGTTTTTCAAAATTAAATAGCCATGTGAGTCACCTTGGGAGTCTTGTTAAAATGCAAATTCTGATTTGGGAAGTC
Organism: Carlito syrichta; assembly: GCF_000164805.1. Classification (NCBI taxonomy): domain Eukaryota; kingdom Metazoa; phylum Chordata; class Mammalia; order Primates; family Tarsiidae; genus Carlito; species Carlito syrichta. The sequence goes on from NW_007247212.1 coordinate 595,495, forward strand.
CGAGATAGGGCCCCAAAGTCTGGATTTCTAACAAACTTCATAGACTGCAGATGCTGCTGGTCTGTGGAACACACTTCGAGTAGCAGGACTGATACTATTCTTAAGCAGCGTTTCTCCAAGTGCAGTCATTGGCTTACCTTCATGACTCTCCTGGGTGATCTGTTGAAAAACAAAGTTCTGTGCTCTAGCTCGGATTCACTAAATCCAGTGTCTAGAGTGGGTACCCAGGAATCTGTATTTAACACACTTTCCAGATGATTCTTTTTAATATTATAAAGCTTTAAAACTGATGCTGTCATTTGGGATAACTAGGAACTTGTAACAGGTGCTGTGAGATTGTTGCACACTCTGAGGAGGATTTGGGCCATGTCAAGTAGGCTCTTGTGCATCTACATTAAGGGAAACTGCCAAGCACTCAAGCAAGTAGGGTATAAATAGCAGATATGAGCAGTCAGGGAGACCAGATGACTGGGAATGAATTTGTATTAGTGTGAATGATGGCATGATACTGTACTCACTTCTATTTCTAGGAGAAATTTTAATTTTAAATATATTGACCAGATGCCCCTCACTGTAGAAAATTCATGATTTGGAAAAGTTGCAGAAAATGAAGTTTTTATTCTCTTATCTTCTCATTTACTTGCATTGTAATTTTAGAGGAGTTTTTTATCACTATTTATGTGAACTCTTCAATTGGCAGTGGGTCCTAGCATTTAGTTTTTATGTGCAAGTGGGGACCAAAGAAAAACCCCAGAATTTATTTATTAAATTAAATAAATTAAACTATTAGAACCATTTGAGTCACATTTATTACATGTTTAAACTTCAGTCACCTTCAAAATACTCTCCGTTTGATGCAATTCTCCTACCGAGATGCTTTTTCCACTGCGTTTTAGTGCTTCTGCTGTTTTTGTTTCACCTCTTCCACATCAAGAAAACATTTCCCTTTGAAGACTTTTTTCATCTGGGGAAACAAAAAATAAGTTGCTTGGGGCAAGTTCAGGTGAATAGGGAGAGTGGGGAACAGGGATCAATTTTGACCAAAAACTGCTGAACACTCAGTGAGGTGTGGTCAGGTGCGCTGGTAAAGCACCCATCATGAAATGGGCAAACGCATTGAAAAGATATCCCTTCTCCCCCCAAAATTTACTGACACCAAACACAGCCTCTCACAGCAATGCTAGCTGGTATACCGATACTGATGGGTTCCTAGAACATTGACCTTGCAGGGGAAAGCTTATACTACTAGAGGCCTGCCCTCCAAAAGATAATTCAATGCGTCTTTGTTAAAGATGATACTTGTTTGATAATAATGATAACTAACATTTGCAATGCATTTATTGTGTATAGTACTTGGAACTGTAAAAGTAAGCTAAGCTTATCATTACAGTTAATCCTAAAAACAACCATATGAGATGTGCCATTGTTATCACCATCCTGTGTTGCATGAATTGCCCAAGGTGACATAGACTATGAGTGGTCAACCAGGGGTCTCTTACATAAATGCACAGCATTTTCAAGGTTATTCTTTCTTTTTCTTTATTTGTTTTTTTTTGGCTCCCCATCCTGCCTTTTCCCTCAGCTATTCATTCAGACAAGCTGGTAACTATCTTCGTATAGTTTTCTAAGTTTATCTCATTTCATACACCCACACACATAAACACACATGTGTATATGAAATATTTGATTTGCTATCATCATTGTAAATTGACTTTTCCGATAATTAGTGACTTGATCATTTTTCATATTCATTTTAGGCATGTGGATTTATTCATCTTCTTTGCCCATTTTTCTATTAGATTGCTTTCTCTTTTCACCAGTTTCTAAGAACTAATTATATATTGCAAATATTGTCAATGTTTCCTGCCTTGCAAGGATTTTTCCAGACGTATTGTCTTATGTATTTTGAAACATATGAAAATTGTAATGTGTCAAATATGTCTTTTTTTTATTTTCTAGCTTCTAGGTTTTTTGTCTTGGCTAAGAATATCCTCTTCTCCTGAATTATATGGGTTTTCCTAGTCTTTCTTGCAGAATGTGCTGTTTATTTTATTTATTTCCTTATTTGGGCATTCAGTCTATAAGACATCTGGAATTTATTTTTTATATGAAGTAAGTGTGAGTCCAACTTAATTTTCCAGGCAGCAGGAGCATTTATATTAAATAATCCATTCTTTTCCCACTAAATTTGATCATCTAAATTATTATCTATATTGTGCTTATTTGCATTTATCTTTGGATTTTTCATGCTAATTCACTGCTCTGTTTATTCTTATATGAATGCCATATTGACTTGATTACAATGGCTTTAGAGTTTTTTGATACTTGGTAAAGCAATCATTGTTCAAAAATATCATGGTCAATATCAGGTAGTTATTCTTCTGTATAAATTTTAGTATCCTTTTATCAAATTTTTTAATTATGGAATTCTAGCTAGAATTGTACTATGTCCAAATGCTAATTCTAGGGCTATCAATATTTTCATCATAATAAGCCTTCCCTCCCGAGAGTATATAACATTTTCTTACTAGTTTAGAAATTAATTTTGTTATCTGATAAGATTTTACTGTTTCCTTCTTTTGAATCTAGTATATTCCTTTTAAAATTATTCCTAAGTGTTTAAAGGTTTCTGTCAGTATGATAAATGGAATACTTTCTTCAATTCTTTTTGGTGCTTTTTTATTAAATTGGGGGAGAAAAACATTGATTTTGAATATTTAGATTATACCTAAAAACTTAACACAATTTTAATTAATTCAATTATTAGTCTCTTAGATGTTTCTAACTATACAGTAGTATAATCCAAGCTAATTTTCAACGTTTACAATGCAATTTCATCTTCTTACTAAATGACTAAGAATCTCAGGGCAATGTTGAATTTTTTGATTAAAAAAAGAGCATTCCTGTGTATTACCTGGCTTTAATTGAAATGATTTTACTAATATGCTATTTAGAATTAAGTTGTGACTGGTTTTGCATAGTCTTCATTATGTCTATACAGTTCCCAATGCTTCAGTGTGATTTTGAGTTTTGAATAAAGATGCCTGCTCTTCTGTAAAGTGACTTCTTTTTCTTAATTTCAGATTTGGGGTTACCCATGTGTGTTTGTTACATGGACATATTATGTGGTGGTGGGGATTGGGTCTCAGGTGGCCCACTCCCCAGATAGTGAACATTGTGCTCCGCAGGTAGTTTTTGAACCCTAGTTCTCCTCCCTACTCTTCTCTTATTGGTGCCCCCAGTATCTATTATTTCCATTTTTCTGACCATTTAGATCCCACATAAGAGTGAGAACATGTGGTGTTTGGTTTTCTGTTTATGAATCTGTTCACTTAGGATGATGATCTCCAGTTCCATCCTCTCCAGTTCCATCCATCCTATTGCAAAGGGCATGATTTGCTTTTTATGGCTGCATAGTATTCCATGGTGTATATACACCACATTTTCATTATATTCTGATCAGCTGATGGGCATTTAGGTTGATTCCACATCTTTGCAATTGTGAATTGTGCTGCAGTGAACATGCAAGTGCAGGTGTCTTTGTTATATAACATCCTCTGTTCCTTTGGGTAGATATCTAGTAGTGGGATTGCTGGATCAGATGGCAGATCTACTTTTTGTTCTTTGAGTAATCTTATCTCTTTCTATAGAAGTTATACTAATGTATACACCCACCAACCGTGTATAAGTGTTCCCTTTTCTCTGCATCCATGCCAGCATCGATTATTTTTTGATTTTTTTAATAATGGCCATCCTGACTGGTGTAAGGTGGTATCTCACTGTGGTTTTAATTTGCATTTCACTGATAATGAGTGATGTTGAGCATTTTTTCATATGTTTGTGGGCCATTTGTATATCTTCCTTCAAAAGATGTCTGTTCACGTCATTTGCCCACTTTTAAATGGGGTATTTGCTTTTTTCTTGCGATTTGTTTGAGTTCTTTGTAGATTCTGAATATTAGTCCTTTGTCAGATGTATAGTTTGTAAATATCTCCTCCCATTCCATAGGTTGTCTAATTGGTCTTTTAGTTCGTTTGCAGTGTAGAAGTTTTGTAGTTTAATTAAGTCCCAGTTATTTATTTTTGTTTTGGCTGCATTTGCATTTGGCATTTTAGCTATAAATTATTTGCCTAGACCAAGAACCTAAGAGTTTTTCCCAGGTTTTCTTTTAGGATTTTTATGGTTTCAGGTCTGAAGTCTTTAATCCATCTGAGTTAATTTTTGTATATGAGGAATGATAGGGATCAAGTTTCATTTTTCTAAATGTAGCTATCCAATTTTCCCAGCAACGTTTGTTGAATAGGGTGTCCTTTCCCCAGTATATGTTTTTGTCTGTTTTGTCAAAGCTAAGTTGACTGCCGGTATTTGAGTTTATTTCTGGATTCTCTATTCCATTCCATTGGTCCATGTGTCTGCTCTTGTACAGTCTCATGCTGTTTTGATTTCTACAGCCTTGTAGTATAATTTGAAGTCAGGTAATGTGATGCTTCCAGCTTTGTTCTTTTTGCTTAGGATTGCTTTGGCTATTCTGGCTCTTTCTTAGTTCCATATGACTTTTAGGATTGTTTTTCTAATTCTGTGGGAAAATGATGTTGGTAGCTTGATAGGGATTGCATTGAATCTATAGATTACTTTGGGTAATATGGTCATTTTAATAATGTTGATTCTTCCAATCCATGAGCATGGGATGTTTCTCCATTTGTTTGTGTCCTCTGCAATTTCTTTCATCAGAATTTTGTCATTCTGCTGGTAGAGGTCTTTTATCTCCTTGGTTAAATATATTCCTAGATATTTTAGCTTTTTGACTGCTATTGTAAATGTAATTGAGTTCTTGATTTGATTGTCAGTTTGGTTGTTGTTGGAAACACAAAACCAGTTCTATTGATTGAATAAGCCTGAGGGCTATGGGGCAGGGTGGCCCCTCTGTCGTGGGGGCGTCAGGGTTTACGGGGTCCATTCTGTGTCCAGGGAAGACAACCCTCCTTATCTACACCCCGTAAGGCCTATTTCAGTCCCACAGTAGGACAGCTGAGGCCTAAAGGCATGTATCTGGCTCTTCTGAGGCGTCCCCAGCACAGGAAGGGACAGGTGCGGTGCGTACCACAGGGGTGGGCAGGCGCGTGAGGGCGTGCATACACTGCAGGGCAGCAATCCGGACGGCCTGGAACACAACTACAGCGAGGTGAGGGACAGCCCAGGAAAGACACGGCCGTCCCGGAGCTGCTGGGCGCAATGCACCATGGAAGGGCTGGAGGCGAGGGCCAGGAACTTGGTGACGAGGGTGTCAACGTGCAGGCTCATGACTTGGGGTGCTTCCAGCAGGAGAGGCTGAAGGCAGCCGAGGGTGGAGAGCTGCACCACGCCATCAGGGCAGGACAGGGCTTCCAAAACCAGTTCTATTGATTGAATAAGCTTTACATATTGACTGAATATGTAATTGACTGGTGTAAGGTGATATCTCACTGTGGTTTTAATTTGCATTTCACTGATAATGAGTGATGTTGAGCATTTTTTCATATGTTTGTGGGCCATTTGTATATCTTCCTTCAAAAGATGTCTGTTCATGTCATTTGCCCACTTTTAAATGGGGTCGCTCAAGACATTGCTTGGTCGCTATTGGTATATACCTGTACTACTGATTTGTGTTGATTTTGCAAACTGAAACTTTACCGAATTCATTTATAAAGTCCAGGGGTCTTGAAGAAGTCTTTAGTGTTCTCTAGGAATAAGATCATACTGTTGGCATACAGAGATAGTTTGATTTCTTCTTTTCCAATTTGGATACCCTTTATTTCTTTTTCTTGCCTGATTGCTTTGGCTAGGACTTCCAGTACTATGTTGAATAATAATGCTGAAAGTGAGCATCCTTGCCTTGATCCAGTTTTGAGGGGAAAATGTGTTCAACTTTTCTCCATTCAAGGTGACATTGGCTGTGGGTTTGTTATTTATAGCTTTCAATATTTTGAGACATATTCTTTCTATGCCTATTTTGCTGAGGGTTTTATCATGAAAGGATGCTAGATTTTATCAAATGCTTGTTCCACGTCATATGATTTTTGTTTTTAATTCTGTTTATGTAGTGGATCACGCTTACTGACATGCACATGTTAAACCACCCTTACATCACTGGGATAAACCCCACTTGGTAATGGTGTATTTTTCTTATGTGATGTTGAATTTGGCTTGCTAATATTTTGTTGAGGATATTTGCATTTATGTTCTAGGGATATTGGTCTGTAGTTTTCTTTCTTTCTTTTTGAGTTGGAGTCTCACTCTGTCGCCCAGACTGGAGTGCAGTGGCTCCCGGCCACCGCAGCCTCAACCTGCTGGGCTCCAGTGATCCTTTTGCCTCAGCCTGCCAGGTAGCTGGAACTATAGGCGCGCGCTACCACGCCCGGCTAATTTTTGATTTATTGTAGAGATGAGGTCTCGCCAAGTTGCTCAGGTGAGTCTTGAACCCGTGGGCTCAGGCAATCCACTCGCCTTGGCCTCCCAAAGTGCTGGGATTACAGGTTGAGCCACTGAGTCCAACCTAGTTTTCTTTTTTTGTTGTGTCTTTTTCTGGCTTTGGAATCAGAGGGATACTGGCCTCATAGTATGAGTTAGAGAAGATTCCCTCCTTTTCAATCTTGTGGAATAGCTTCAGTAAAATTAGTACTGGTTCTTTAAAGATCTGGTAGAATTCAGCTGTGAGTCCATCAGGTCCTGGACTTTTTTTGTTGGTAGACTTTTAATTACTGTTTCAATCTCGCTACTCATTATTGATCTGTTCAGGATTTCTATTCTTCCTGATTCAAGGCAGGGTGTTGAATGTTTCCAAGAATTCATCCATTTTATCTAGATTGTCAGTTTGTTTGCATGGAGGTGTTCACAATAGTCCTGGATGATATTTTAAGTTTTCATTGTATCGGTTGTAATGTCTCCTTTTTCATTGCTGATTGAGCTAATTTGAGTCTTCTTTCTTTGTTTTTAAATTAATCTAGCTGGTGGTTTATCCATTTTTGCTTATCTTTTCAAAGGATCAAAAAAACTTTTTGTGTCATTGATCCTTTGTATTTTTTTCAATTTCAGTTTCATTTAGTTGTGCTCTGATCTTTGTTATTTCTTTTCTTCTGCTAGCTTTAGTTAGTTCTTTTTCTAGTTCCATGAGGTGTGATGTTAGGTTGTCGATATGCAGTCTTTCAGACTTATTAATGTAGGCCTTAAGCACTATAAATTTTCCTCTGAGAACAGTTTTGGCCATGTCTCAGAAGTTTAGATAACTTATTTCCTTGCTGTAATTTGTTTCAAGGAATTTTTTAAATTTTAGTCTTGATTTCATTGTTAACTCAAGGATCATTCAGGAGCAAATTGTTTAACTTCCATGTTTTTGTTTGTTTTCATGAGCTCTTCCTGGAATTAATTTCTAGTTTTATTCCACTGTGGTCTGAGATGGTGCTTGATATGATTTTGATTCTTTTGAATTTATTGAGACTTGATTTGTGGCCTATCATGTAGTCTATCTTGGAGAATGTTCCATGATGAGAAAAATGTACATTCTGTAGTTTGGGAATGGAATGCTCTGTAGATGTCTGTCAGTTCCATTTCCTCTGGAGTCCTGTTTAACTCCAGTGTTTCTTTGTTGACTTTCTGCTTTGATGACCTGTCTGTTGCTGTTAATAGAGTGCCAAAGTCTCCCACTATTATTGTATTGCTGTCTCTTTTTTTAGGTCATGTAGAATTTGTTTTATAAAACTGGGGCACTGGTGTTAGGTGCATATATATTGAAGATTGTCATATCTTCTCATTGGATTGATTTCTTTATCATTATATAATAGCCATCTTTGTCTTTTTTTACAGTTATTAATTTAAAGTCTGTTTTATCTGATATGAGAATGGCTACTCCTGCTCGTTTTTGGTTTCTACTTGCGTGGAATGCTTTTTTCTGCCCCTTTACCTTGAGTCTATATGAGTTATGAGTCTTTGTGAGTTAAGTGGGTCTCTTGAAGGCAGCAGATATTTGGGTTGTGTTCTTTGTTCATTCTGCCAGCCTATATCTGTTTAGTGGGGCATTGAGACCATTTAGTTTAGAGTTAATGATATGTAGGGTACTATTCTATTCATCATACTGGTTGTTATCTGGTTGCTTTACATATTTTCTCTGTTGTGTTGGTGTTCTATAAAGTTTATGAACTTTACGATTTCCAGTATTTTTCTACTGATGTATTTGGAACTTTTTATTTTATTTTATTTTTATTTTCAGTATTTAGAACTCCTTTGAGTATTTCTTACAGAGCTGGTCTAGTGGTAACAAATTCCTTCAGTGTTTTCTTGTCTGGGAAGGACTTCATTTCTCCTTCATTTATGAAACTTAGTTTTGAGAGCAGCCAATCCGAATGCACCAGCTCTCTTGGAGCTTGGCCTGGGGCATCACCGTCACCGCCACATGCTGGGGGCTAGTGAGGACCATGAAAAGATTAACCACATACTTCCCAAGAGAACAGCAGAGCACAGAATCAGCAGAGAATTCCGTACAGCAAGAAACTTGAAAACACACACATACATTAACCCCAAAGCCAAAAGAAAACAAGCAAAGGAAAAACTCTATAAGAACCTCATGACAGGGATAAACAATCACATTTCAATAATCAGCCTGAATGTGAATGGACTAAATGTGCCACTAAAAAGACACAGAATGACAGACTGGGTAAGAAACCATGACCCAATTTGCTGCATCCAGGAGACTCATCTCACTTCAAGGGATGCACACAGACTCAAAGTTAAAGGTTGGAAAGCAAGTTTCCAGGCAAATGGATCACAAAAGAAGGCAGGAGTCATGATCTTAATATCAGATAAAACAACATTTAAGCTATGAAAAAAATTTTTTAAAATGCAAAAAGAACACTGCATAATGATAAAAGACTCAATTCATCAACAAGAAATATTCATCCTAAACATATACACACCCAACACAGAAGCACCAGCATTTATAAAGCAACTACTAAGTAAACTAAAAAAAAATATTGACTTTAGCACTATTATAGCAGGGGACTTGAATACCCCACTGACAGCCCTAGATAGATCATTGAGGCAAAAAATCAATAAGGAGATTTGATCCATAACCTAAACTTGACACTTGACCAAATGGTCTTAGTAGATACCTATAGATTATTCCACCCAACAACCACAGAATATACATTCTACTCATTACCACATGGAACATACTCCAAGATGGATCACATCCTTGGCCATAAATCAAGCATGAACAAATTCCATAAGGTTGAAATCTTGCCATGCACATTCTCAGACCACAGTGGAATAAATATCAGCACAAACAACATTTCCCCAAAGCCCACAAAGACGTGAACCCACTAAATAGCATGATGCTGAACAACTACTGGGTCAACACTGAAATCAAAACAGAAATTGAAAGATTCCTGGAAACAAATGAAAATGATGAAACATCTTACCAAAACCTCTGGGATGCCTGAAAGCAGTTCTCAGAGAGGAATTTATATCTCTACGAGCACACATCAAGAAAACGAAAAGATCAGAAGTTGAGAGCCTAACGAATCACCCAAGAAAGCTGGAAAGAGTAGAACACCAAATGACCAAGAAAAAGAGAGAAAAAGCCCAAATAAACATAGTCAGAAATACAAAAGATCAAATCACAACTGACCCCAAAGAAATACAAAAGATTATCAGAGATTACTATGTACACCTATATGGAAACAAACTTGATA
>NW_007247212.1:605582-606325 GCF_000164805.1 Carlito syrichta
TCAAACACCTAGGTATGGAAGGAACATACCTCAAAATAGTAAGTGCCATCTATGATAAACCCACAGCTAACATGTTGCTAAATGAACAGAAACTGGGTACATTTCCCTTGAAAACTGGAACAAGACAAGGTTGCCCACTCTCACCCCTCTTGTTCAATATTGTGTTGGAAGTTCTAGCTCGGGCAATGAGACAAGAGAAGGAAATCAGGGGTATCCAAATAGGAAAAGAGGCAGTCAAGTTATTCCTCTTTGCTGATGATATGATCTTATACCTTGAAAATCCAAGAGAATCTGTCAAAAACCTGCTTGCACTGATAAAGGACTTTGGCAAAGTCTCAGGGTACAAAATAAACATGCAAAAGACAGTTGCATTCCTATACACCAACAACAAGCAGGCAGAGAACCAAATAAAAAGCATAATGCCATTCACAATAGCCACAAAAAAAAATGAAATACCTCAGCATCTTCCTAACTAGAGAAGTGAAAGATCTTTATAACGAGAACTACAAAACGCTGCTCAAAGAAATCCAAGACACAAACAAATGGAAAAATATTCCATGCTCATGGATAGGAAGAATCAACATTGTTAAAATGTCCATCCTACCAAAGGCAATCTATAGATTCAACGCAATACCCATGAAGTTACCAACATCTTTCTTCTCAGATGTGGAAATGACAATACAGAAATTCATATGGAAACATAAACAACCATGAATAGCCAAAACAATCCTTAGCAAAAGAAA
>NW_007247213.1:0-1461 GCF_000164805.1 Carlito syrichta
GGGAAGCCCACCTTGGGCGGGAGGCGCGCTGGAGACTCGGGGGAGGCGGCCGAGCGGGCGCCGGCGCCATGGACCCGGTCATCATGCAGGAACTGGCCCACGCCGAGAGCCAGCGAGGTGGGCCCGGGACCCCCAACCTCAGGCCCCCAACCTCAAGCCCCCAACCTCAGGCCCCCAACCTCAAGCCCCCCGGGAGAACTTGGCCCCCTCCCTGCTGGACGCGTGCCCCTTTGAGGTCCGCCGTTGCCGCCTGGAACTTCCAGGTTTGCTTCCCCAGAGCCGACGTGAAAGGGAAAGCCGTTTGGGTTTTGTGGCTGTGGCTGGCGCGTGGGAGTCTCACTCGGGCGCCCGCACCGGAGCGCCGCGGCCGCGCCGCCTCCACCTGCCGGCCTCCGGCGAGCCTTCCGCCTCCGCCTGCCTGTAGCCGGCATGACAGGCGCGCGCTACCACGCCCGGCTCGTTTTGGATTTACTGTAGAGATGAGGGCTCGCCGCCCAGGCGGGTCTCGAACCCGCGGGCTCGGGCCGTCCACTCGCCTCAGCCTCCCAAAGGCGCGGGGCCCCAGGCTGAGCCACCCAGCCCGAGGAAAACCCTTCGAACGAGGGCATTCTAAACTGTTGCCCTCGGAGGGTGGTCCCGGCCCGACTGCCTGGGCGGCCGGGGCGGGGTCAAAGCCGGCTGGGCATCCGGGAGCACCTGGCCCGGCTCGCCACTCCCAGCCCGGCGACTGCCCCCGGGCTCAGGGCTGCAGGTGTTCTTCCCCCCACCGACCCACCGCTTGTCCGACAGACGCTGCCTCCCTGAAGAAAGCCTACGAGTTGATCAAGTCTGCCAGTCTGGGGACATCCGAGTTCGACCCCTCGGAAAGCTTCAGCCCAGACCTGTTTGTGTTGTGTGCAGAACAGGCCTTCAAGGTGATTCATTCCAGAGGCCCCAAAGCGGGCAGGCCTTAGAGACCGAGAGGGCGGGGCTGCACGTCTGGGTGTGTCCTGGAGGCAGAGGTGGGACTGGGGAGGGCTGGGCTCCTGCTGAGAGGCCAGGGTGGGTGCAAGCAAGGCCTGGCCTGGGAGCCGCGCGTTGTGGTTATGCGGAGGGAGGCCGCACCCTCCAAAGGCCGTCTCCCGGTGGTGCCCTTCCGCAGATGGGACAGCCAGACGTGAGCGAGGACTGCCTTCGGATGTACTTCAAGGTGAAGGCGCCGGTCACCCAGTTTCTAGGCCGAGCACACCTGTGCAGGGCCCAGCTGTGTGCCCCGAGGTCAGCAGAAAACCTGGTAAGAGGCAACTGCACCTCTCCCCCCAAACGTTTTGACTGCACCTCACCCTCAGAGCTGTGGAGGCTAGACAAGTCTTCTTTTTATCCATCTATTTTATTATTTTGTTTTATTTTTTTGAGTCGGAGTCTCACTGTTGCCCAGGCTGGAGTGCAGTGGCCGCTTCCGGCCACCGCAGCCTCGACCTG
>NW_007247213.1:2508-16501 GCF_000164805.1 Carlito syrichta
AGCCTTCCAAGTAGCCGGAACTACAGGCGTGCATTACCACACCCGGCTAATTTTTGGTTTATTGTAGAGCCGAGGTTTCACCAAGTTGCCTGGGCTGGTCTCGAACCCGTGGACTCAGGCAATCCAGTCGCCTCGGCCTCCCAAAGTGCTGGGATGACAGGCTGAGCCATCAAGCCTGGCCAGTTTGTGTTTTTAATGCATGAACACTCGTCTTGTGAACACGTGGAACTGGGCTTGTGAAATTCCCTGAGTCACATCCTCTTCTGCGTTCAGCAGTTTTCAAGGTTTTAGACGGCCTCTATTGCCTGTTTCCTCGAAGGGCTCCCTTGCTCCTAGCCTCCTGGGGTCAACATCTGGCTTGGAGAAGTCCCAGGTCTCAGTTTCCTTCCCTTGGCGGCTCCCTGGTGGACTGCCTGGCCGAGGCCTTATCTCTGTAGAGGCGATTCTGCTGAAACGCCGGCCGTTTTCCACTCGATTAATGCCTCATTCCTCAAAAGTAAAGATCATTATTGAAGCTGCTAAGCTTGCATACACACTGAGGTTAATACAGCATATTTAAATAGGCTACACATTTGAAGGAGATTTAGATATGAGTTGCAGTTTCATCCATTCCACCTACCAGTATCTGCTTGCCTGTCTGTGGATGGCCGTCTCTGTCCACACCTTGTTGTAAGTGCTGGGGTTAAAGGGCCAGCTCCCAGGCTCTTCCTCTGTGGAGACAGGGGACAGGGAGGACCCCTGCACACCAGAGGTTCTGAGGACACTGAGTGTTCCCAAAGGGCACGGCGTCCTGGAGCTGTGAAGCAGAATGTGGAGCCCTCCTGGGGAGGCGGCTGGAGAATGCTGGGCTGCAGGGCTCTTGGGGACCCTGCACGGGTCAGGCGGTGATGGGAGCCAGGGGGGTTGTCAGAACCCCCTCCAGGAAGGGGCCTGGTTGTGTGGGGAGGGTCCTGGGGGAGGAGGAGGGGACAGTGGGCAGCCCTCGGTTGTCCAGGGTGGCGGCGAAGGAGGCGGGAAGGAGCCTCATTTGAGGACGTGCAGGGGCCAGCAGGAATCAGGGGAGAGGCGCTCACCGGAGAAGAGAAGCCCCCTTCTGGTGGGCCTGTCTCTGGGGAGACACAACAGACCCCCCTGGAAACGACCCCTCCGAGCTGAGAGCCCCTCCCAGCAGACGTGACCCACCTGGTCAGGACACCTCGCACTTCCCCTCCTTTGCTGGAAAAACTGGCACAAAGCTGGGTCCTGTCCTAGTATGAGAACGGGACCCTGGCCTGGGTCCCCTTACCTCAGTCCGTCTGATGGCTCTGCTGCCTGCCCTGCTGCCTGTGGGAGAAGCCCCGACCCTTCTCCAGCCTACTTCTCCAGCCCACCCTCCTCCACTCACACTGTGGGCCCGGGTACAGGAGCTTTGTTCCCCGAAGCTTCCTCCCCTCCTCTGTCTTCCCTCCACTTCTCTCTTGGCTGACTCCTGGTCATCTTCCAGGTCACAGCAGAGATGCCACCTCTTCCAGGAAGCCTTTCTTTCTTTCTTTTTTATTTTGAGTTGGAGTCTCACTCTGTCGCCCAGACTGGAGTGCTGTGGCATGCTCCTGGCCACCGCAGCCTCGACCTGCTGGGCTCTGGCGATCCTTCCGCCTCAGCCTTCCAAGTAACCGGAACTACAGGCGCGCGCTACCACGCCCAGCTGATTTTTGATTTATTGTAGAGACGAGGTCTCGCCAAGTTGCCCGGGTAGGCCTCGAACCCGCGGGCTCAGGCAATCCACTCGCCTCGGCCTCCCAAGTGCTGGGATGACAGGCTGAGCCCCCGAGCCCGGCCCCAGGAGCCTTTCCTGATTCCCCCTGTCCTCACTCCTTCTTGTCTATCCCTAGAGTCAAAGGAGGTCTTGCTCAGCGGTGCATTTTCCTGGGGAGGGTGGAGACTGATCAGTTTGCAGAATGACTCACTGAAGGCCCAGACCCAAGGGGCTGTGCCTGGGTCACCGCAGCTGGGGCCAGGCGCGTTTAAAGCAAGGCTGCCCCCGACACGGCCCTGGCCCTGCATCCTGGTGCTCCTGCAGGTCAGGCCGAAGCTTCTCAGACGGGGCTGCTGCCATCTGCTGGAGACAGAGAGAATGCAGGTTCCCTTCGGCAGGGAGCCCCGAGGGTTCGCGTCTCAGCCTGAGGTCTTGACCGTCTCTGCAGACTTCCCCTTCTTGCGTTGCAGGTATTACTTTCTGGTCTACAACGCATCAGTCCTCTACTGGCAAATGGTGAGACCGTTTCTTAAGCCTGGATGTCGTCACCATCTGATCCCCAGCCTCTCCCAAATTGTAAACGTGTTAAATCAAACCGAGGAAGAAGACAAGGAGTGGCGTGCTGAGCTGATGCTGTGAGTTGGCTTGTCCTGCCCTTCCTGGCCTCTGAGCGAGCCCGCACGGCCAGCTCCGAGAGTCCAGACCGTCCTCTCCCAACTGGATTGTTATTTCACGCTGCTGGGGTCTGTCACGTGCTTTCTCCTTTGTAGTCACAAGTTGTGTGTGTTGTTCAAAGGTTGTTTCTCAAGAATCTGTAGGTGACATTTATTGTGTCCTGGTTATATGGCTGTCACAGCCGAACAAAAGGATGTGCTTAGACTCACAGCAAAGGAAGTGTGCGTCTGTGGCCCCAATTCTGGCTCATGGTTTTAAAATCTTAGTTCGGCAAAATGCTAATGTAGTAGACATGTGAGCAACGTAAAACAAAGCCGGAATGCACACGCCCATCTAGGTGGCCAGGTGGCCCATGGAGGAATAGCCATGGGGACAGCACACTGGCTACCCTGAGAAGCCACGGCGACAGGCTGTCAACAAGCACACATGGGCATTGCGCTGGGTGAACTGAAAGGGGGTCAGTCGGAGCTTTTCTCTGTTTGGGGAACTCTCGCTACAGGCCAGCAACTGGGTGAGTGTTGACGCTGGACACCTGAATTGTGCCCACCCCAGAGAATCTACACTTGTGTCCAATCCAGAGCCCGGAGGCCATTTGGAGAACTTTGCAAGATTGTAAATGCAGATAAAATCTCTCTTTTGAAGTGTCATTTTAAAGTATCCTAGAAATTAAAAGGCCAGTCATCCCCTCTCCTGATGCTTGCAGTAGCAAGCGTTTGTGGCTTCTGCTGGCCCTTCCGGAAGAGCCATAGCCCCTGGTGATGGCCAAAAGAGGGACCCCAGGGTATCTTCCTAAATTTTTGGTGAAACACAAAAATTATGCAAGTATAATTTTAAGTCATTTTAGGAGAGAGAACAAATAACCTGGTTGTTAGACATTTGCAGCAGAAAGCAATTTCAACAATGTTGAATCTCTACCGTTTTTGTGTTATCCAGGGAACTTCTTGAGTGCTACCTGCAAGCTGGAAAAACAGAGGAGGCAGCTAAATTCTGTTCCACTGCAGCCCCCTTCATAAAATCCAACGTGCCACACAAGTATCAACACATATTCTCTGTTATGGTAAGTTGTAAATATATAGTAAATATGTAGTAAAAATCATAGGTAAAAGAAATCATTTTCTTAAAAGTCATTGTTCAGAAAACTATGCGTAAAAATCACATACAAGTTTACTAATTGGGAGGTATAAAAACTTACATACACACATAGATAAGCAAAACAAATAAATAAATTAAAAAGAAATAGCAGTTCATTCTATGTGAAGACAGATATAGCCAAGACATTTGGAAACAAAACAAGACATTTTGCATTTACTATTGCTCTGAATACTTCTTTTGTATCATCACTGAATTTTTTTAAAAAGCTAATGAAAGTTTCTAAAGATACAGGTAATTACTAAAAGAACGTGTACGAGAAGCATTCATTCGCTTCTCCTCTTTACTTATAGGGGATCGGCTTAAGTTATAGCTGAAAAGCTAAATATAAAACTTAATGAGAAGATACATGCTAATTACACATATTAATTTTGCCGGGGGAATATTTACAATATAACGTCTAGACAGAAAATCTGGATTTCTAGCTAATCGTTGGCATTCAGATTAATATTCTGTTCCACCTCCCAGCAGGTTCGTCACGAATTAATGGACATGCTTCAGTTAAAGGAAGAAAAGAAAACTTCCATCAGCCTCACAGTCTCTTTTTATATTAATATGCTGAAAGCGTGAGTAGCTTTGGGAGGGAGAGCGAAGGGTGACTTTTCCAAGCGCCGAGCGCAGGATGACTCTGCACCCTCCAAGTGAGGGAGTCCCTGGTCAGTGGGAGGCGACTTTGGCCTTGACCTGGAGGATGTGGGAGCCTGGGCGGCATCAGGGTGTGAGGGTCTGAAAGCCAGGCCCAGTCCTCTGCCCTGCCGTCCTCCCATCGCTGAGAGGGAAAGGCCAGGGAGGGAGCGTGGAGCCTTTGAGCTGAGTAGAGACAATGGGCGGAGCAGCACAGAGTGACCAGCGGCATCAGTCAGGCCCTGAGGCTTGTGACTTGACCATGAAATGGAAAAAAACAGGAGTACTGTGTAGGCAAATTTTGATGGGAGCGGGTTAGAGTGGATGGAGAGAAGGTTATACTCGGAAAGTAAGTTGCTGTAAGGGACCGTGGAGACCCTCTGTGGCAGCTAGAGGGAGTTGGGACGTGTGTCTGGGTGCTGAGGGGAGTGGGGAGGTCACTGCTCACTGGGTTTGGGTGCTGGGAGTGCGGACGTCACTGTGTGTCTGGATGGGGATAGCAATGAGGAGATCTCACCCAGCGACAGAGGAATGCCGGCCCCAGCTCCCAGAGCAGTTGCGCAGAGAGAGGGCCAAGCATCTTCATCAAAGGGGGCCCCGTGGGCGGCACTGGCCCTGGCAGAAGAGTGTGTGCACACCTTGCCGGAGGGTTTCCGTTTCAGCGGTGGGGGCAGGTCACGTATCAACTGGAGAAGATGGAATGAGCAAGAGTGAACACTTGCCCGGGAAACTGGAGGAGACTCCTGTTTAGGGGGAAACACAATTTTGTAGAGTTTCTCTTCGGAGACTTTGAATCGATTCGATGAGATCTTTTAGTTGAGGAGTGTTTGCCTTAATTCTAGAAAAATGGACCAGAATGATTTGCCAGAAGACTTCGACAGCTTCCTGAAGAAGGCCTACAGACAGTTATGTCATTACAATCACCAGCGCTTTCCTTCAGTCAGAGAAGAAAAGTAAGTGTTTATGTGTTTCTGATTTTACATCTACAGAATCATTGTACAAAGTTTGGTAAGACCTGGATAATGTGAAAAAAGAAGAACAAGCCGCAAGAACTACCTTAGCAAAAGTCAGCCATTCTGGAGGTTTAAGCTAATTTCTTTCTAGTCTTGTTTTTTTTTTGAGTTGGAGCCTCACTCTGTCGCCCAGGCTGGAGTGCAGTGGCATGCTCACGGCCTCCTCAGCCTCAACCTGCTTTGCTCAGGTGACCTTTCCACCTCAGCCCTCCAAGTAGCTGGAACTACAGGTGCATGCTACCACGCCCGGCTAATTTCTTGATTTATTGTAGAGACAAGGTCTCACCAAGTTGCCCAGGCTGGTCTTGAAACCCAGGACTCAGGCAATCCTCTAGCCTCAGCCTCCCAAAGTGCTGGGATTACAGGCTTGAGCCACCGCGCCCGGCCTTCTAGTCTTTTGTATTCTGAGATTTGCACTGTTTAGGGGTACTTTCATATCCTACTTTTAAAAATCAAGCTTAATTTCTAAGCACTAGGTGTTTTCCAGTTCTTCCAGCATCTTCTTGCATATTTCTGAATAGCGGCACTAGATGTGTTTTGCTGGTGGAAGGACATACCTGCTTCTCGAGCCTTTCTCCGGCTAGATTGTCTGGATGCTGGGCTTTCTTGAATCCTCTGAGAACGGCTCAGAGTTTGGGCAAGTCCTGGGCTGGATGCCGAGAGTGAGCCGCCCAACCGAGGCTGCCTGAAGAATCTGGAAAGTGCTTTCCTGGATTTCCCAGGGCTGGCAGGGGTCTGTTCCCCCAGTCCTCGTTAGACAAGAACAGCTGGGGCTACCAAGAGCCCTCTCGGTCCCAGACAGTGTCTCGGACCCCTCACCTGCAGGCACCTCCTTTGCCCACGGCCCCGTGTGTGGGTGCTGCCCCTCCGGCGTCTCCGTGGCTCTCTTCTGTGCCAGCTTCCAGTTCTGTTGTGCCGTGGCTGCCGAGGCTAGCCAGAGCCGTTTCGTGTTTGGTCACCTGAAGTTCTTTTGAGCGTCGCGAGGTCGCTGCTCCCGGGTTCTGGAAGAGACCCGTGTGCCCTGCTTGCCACCTCACACCTCGCCCGTTGGAACAGCCCTTGGGAGCCCTGAGAATCCCGGGGGCTTCTCAGCACTCTGTGGCGGGCCCTGCTGACCGGGCGTCTGTGTCTGGAATTCTGGGTGGGAAAAACGCCATGTCGCTAGTTTAAGACCAAGGAAGGACCGAAAACCGGTGACCTGTCCTTGCACAGATTCTCTTTTCCGGGCCTGCCCCGCAGGCCTGGGCGCCAGATCTGGACAGAGAGGCCAGCGGGCTGGAGGCCGGGCCTGCCAGGGCTTTGAAGGTCCAGAGGCTGAGCCGGGGGCGGAGGAGGCGGGTAGGGCTGAGCGCTGGGCGAGCAGAGGGACTCACAGCCCCCTCGCCTCCCTCCGCCTCTGTGTCCTGGCCTGGGTTCCGAAGGTCAGTCTCTGGCCTTGTAGCCCAAGGCCCAGCTGGGGCCGCCACGGAAGCATTTCTGTTTGGCCACTTCCATTTCCTTTTTGTTCCTCTTCATCTTACTGCTGTGGTGTCTACCCTGATTCCCGCCTCTGGTTGAGCAATGGCAGGTGCATTTTTCCTTTCTCTGTGTTGAACCACTTCTGCTTTGTTTGTTTGTTTACAGAGTGCTCTTGCTTTTTGAATTAGCTCGTCTTTCTTTGTCCTTGAAATGTGTGGGGATTGCTTCTGACTGCCTCTCAGACCTGAAGACAATCGAAAGCACGGTAAGTGGCTTTAATGACACCGCTGACGAAGGAAGGGCAGATGTTCTGTGCGTTTGGAAGAACAGCAAGGGAAAGGAAAAGCAGTTCGCAACGCTGTCCCCCAAAGGGCGCTGCACACGTGGCTGGCAAATTGCATTCCTGTCTTTCTTATGTGCAGCTTCCACAGTGTGGCTGCTTCCTTTTTACCTTTGTCGTAGGCACTGGTTCACACTGCCCCAGCTGTCCCTGCAGTGCACTTTAAGGGCTGCTTAAAATGTCACTGGACATTTCCATCATATACAGTGGTCTCCTCCTTATTCGTGGTTTCACTTTCTGCTGTTTCAGTTACCCCTGGCCAACTGCAGTCTGAAAATATTAAGATATTTTGAGAGAGAAAGAGAGAGAGAGAGATCATATACACATAAATTGTATGATGATATATTGTTATAATTGTTCTATTTTATTATTGATCATTGTTAATCTATTATTGTATCTAATTTACAAATTATACTTTATCATAGGTATGTGTGTGTAGGTAACACATACACAGCATTATTAGGCAAAAAGAGGATCAATGCCTGATAACATAGCTGATGATTTCCCAGGAAGGCTGAGGCGGAAGGATTGCCTGAGCCCAGCAGGTTGAGACCGCAGTGGCCATGAGAATACCACTGTACTCCAGCCTGGGTGATGGAGTGAGATTCCAACTCAAAAAAAAGAAAAAAAAAGAAAAGAAAACTGCACTGTCTCAGATGAAAAAATACACTAGAGGGCATCCCCCTTGCGTCCCTTCTCACTGTGGAAGTTTTTCTGTCCTCTCAATAAATCCTGCTTTTAAAAAAAAGAAAAAAATACACTGGATATAATTTAAAGCAGATTAGACATTTTAGAAGAAGAAATTAGCAAACTTGACAATACAGCAATGGAAACTATCCAAAATGAAACACAGAGAGGAAAAACACTGAAAAGAAAAATAGGATCAGTGAGCCCTGGGACAACTTCAAACCAACTACTGTATATGTGACGGGAATCCCTGAAGGAGAGAAGAGAAATGGGGAAGCAGAAAAAAATATTTGAAGAGATAATGATCCAAAATTCCAAATATGATAATCTTCAAATATAGGGTAAAGGACATCATATATTGAGAAACAAAATTAAGAATGACAGCAGACTTCTTGTTGGAAACATAGGAAGTCAAAAGATTGAAGACTATCTTTAAGATACTGAAATAAAACTATCAACCTAAAAATCTAAGCCCAGAGAAAATATTTTTCAAAATCAAAAGCAATGATTTTATTTTATCTTATTTCATTTTTTGAGTTGGAGTCTCACTCTGTCACTCAGGCTGGAGGGCAGTGGCACACTCACGGCCACTGCCGCCTTGACCTGTTGGACTCAGATGATCCTACCGCCTCAGCCTTCCAAGTAGCTGGAACTATAGGCAAGCACCACCATGCCCGGCTAATTTTTTTTTTTAATTTTATTGTAGCATGAGGTCTCACCAATTTCCCCAGGCTGGTTTTGAACACATGGGCTCAGACAATCCTTTCACCTCAGCCTCCCAAAGTGCTGGGATTATAAGCGTGAGCCACTGCAGCACCTGGCCAAAAACAATGGTTTTAAAGATTCATTGAAATATTAAAAAACCCAAAGAATTTGACCCACACTACACGACAACAAGACATTTTAAGGCAAGTTCTTCAGGTCAAAGGAAGATAATACTAGATGGAAAACTGGGTCTACGCAAGAGAATGAGGTATACCAGAAAGCAAAGCCACAAGGATAAGTCTAAAGGACTTTTAAGGCCAGGCATGGTAGCTCACATGTGTAATCCCAGCACTTTACGCGACTGAGGTAGGAGGATCGCTTGAGCCCAGGAGTTTGAGACCAGCCTGGGCAACGTAGCAAGACCTCGTCTCTACAAAGACATTTAAGACATTTGCCAGGTGTGGTGGCACTTGCCTGTAGTCCCAGCTACTTGGAAGGCTGAGGCAGGAGGATCGCTTGAGCCCAGGAGGTCAAGGATGTGATGAGCCGTGGTTGTGCCACTGCACTCCAGCCTGGGTGACAGAGCGACACCCTGACTCCAAAGAATTTTTAGAAAAGACTTTTAAAAGTATTTAGAGCTTTTCAAAAGACAACTGACTGTTTAAAACAAAGATACTAAGGACATGGTGCGGGGCTTCGAAATACAATGTACTGCAATGACAGCATAAAGGCAACAGAGAAGAAATGAAAGAATACTGTCGAAAAGCTCTCCCTCTACACAGTGGTGTCACTCACGTGTGGTTTGGGTTGCTCGTGGTCTGAAAGTATTACGTGGAAAGTTCCAGAAGTAAATCATTCATAAGTTGTAAACTACGCACCCTTCTGAGTAGCATGACGAAATCTTAGACTGTCCGTCCCAGTTCACTTGGGATGTGAAGACACTCTGGAGAGGCCTCCAGCCTGTCAGTCACAGAGAAGCCATCTCAGTCATCTGATTGACTGTCACCATTTTATCGTGCTTGTGTTCAGGTCGCCTGTATTTTACTTCATAACGGCCCCAAAGTGCAAGAACAATGATTTGAATATGCCAGAGAAGCCGTAAAGCAGTGGTCCCCAACTAATTTGGCATCAGGGACCAGTTTTGTGGAGGACAGTTTTTCCACGGACTGGGGTGGGGGATGGTTTTGGAATGATTCAAGTGCATCACATTTTATTTCTATTATTAGTACCTTGTAATCTATCATGAAATAATTATACAACTCACCATCATGCAGAATCAGCGGGAGCCCTGAGCTCCTTTTCCTGAAACTAGACAGTCCCATCTTGGGGTGATGGGAGACAGTGCTAACATCGCTGCCTCAGCTCCACCTCACATCATCAGGCATTAGATTCTCACAAAGAGCGTGCAACCTAGATCGCTCGCAAGCAGAGTTCATAACAGAGTTTGCACTCCTATGGGAATCTAATGCTGCTGCTGATCTGCAGGAGACAGAGCTCAGGAAGTAATGCCAGTGATGGGGAGTGACTGTCAGTACAGATGAAGTTTCACTCACTCACCCGCCACTCACCTCCTGCTGTGCCAGCCAGTTCCTAACAATCCATGGCCTGGGGATTGGGGACCCCCGCTCTCAGGTGCTTCCTTTCCATGAAAGGGTGAAAGTCTTGACTTAATACAACTTGTATGCGGGTTACCATCTAGAATGAAGAATGAATATTCTCTCTGTGAAATTGTGAAGAGGGAAAAAGAAAATCATGCGAGTTTTGCTGTTGCACCTCAAACTGTAAAAGTTACAGCCACAGTACATGATAAGTGCCTAGTTAAGATGGAGAAGGCTTTACGTTTATGGGTGGAAGACAAGGACAGGAACGTGTTCCGATCGGCAACACTTGGGTTCAGTGCTATCCGTGATTTTAGGCATCCACTGAGGGCCTTGGAGCAGACCCCCTGCAGAAAAGGGGTCTGCTGCACTTACCTGACAAATAATATGCATATACTGTAAGTGGTATAATATTACTCAGGGTCGGCTCTGATAAATAAGTGATATACACCCTATTCCCTCAAGCTACCATTACAGTTAATAACTAACAAAGGAAATGGAGTGGAATCTGGTGTAGTCTGGATATCTGTCCCCTCCAAATCTCATACTGAAAATTGATCCCTTGTGTTGGAGGTGGGAGTCATTATCACAAGGGATCGCGGAGGGGTTTAGGCTGGAGGGGATCATCCCTCATCCCTTGTGATGATGACTGAGTTCTCATTCTGGGGGTTTTCCTGAGAGCTGACTGCTGAAAAAAGCCTGGCACCTCCCTCTCTTCTCTCTTGCCTCCCTTCTTCTGACCATGTGGTGCTGCTCCCCAAGTAGCTGGAACCACCGGCACATGCCACCATGCCTGGCTACTTTTTTGATTTATTGTAGAGACGAGGTCTTGCCAAGTTGCCCAGGCTGGTCTCGAACCCCTGGACTCAGGCAGTCCTCTTGCCTCGCCTTCCACCATAAGCGGAAACAGCTTGAAGCCCTCGCCAGAAGCAGATGCGGGCACCATGCTTCTTGTACAGCCCGTGTAACTGTGAGCCAAGCAAACCTCTTTCCTTTATAAATTGCGCAGCCTCAGGTATTCCTTTATGGCAATACAAGTGGACGAAGACAGAATCATAAAAGATAATCAGTTAATTTAAAACAAGACAAAGAAGAGACAAAACAGAATAATAAAAAGATGGGACAAGTAGAAAATACATAGTATGGTATAGCAGATTTAAATCCAATTGTATAGTAATCACATTAAATGTAAGTGGCCCAAATATCCCAATTAAAAATCACATACTGTCATATTGGGAGAAAAAAAGCAGGACTAAAACCTATGCAGCCTGCCAGAAACCCACTTTAAATGTAAGCTATAAGTAGATTAAAAGCGAAGGAATGAAGAAAAATGTACCATGCTAACACTGACAAAAACAAAGCTGGAGTGGCTACATTAGTGTTATACAAAGTAAGAATTAGAGAAAAAATTACTAGTGATGAAGAGGGTCTTTTAAAAGTGGCCAACTGACCAGGCTCGGTGGCTCAGCCTGTAATCCCAGCACTTTGGGAGGCCGAGGCGAGTGGATTGCCTGAGCCTGCGAGTTCAAGACCAGCCCGAGCAACTTGGTGACACCTCTTCTCTACAATAAAATAAAAAATAGCTGGATGTGGTAGTGCACATCTGTAGTTCTGGCTACTCGGAAGGCTGAGGTGGAAGGATCGCCAGAGCCCAGGAGGTTGACCCTGGGGTGGCTGTGAGCGTGGGTGCCACTGCACTCCAGCCTGGGCGAAGGGGTGAGACTCCAACTCTAAGTAAAAAATAAATAAATAGATGTGGCCAGTTAATAGAGAAGACATAATCGTTTCTTTTCTTTTCTTTTCTTTAAGTAGGAATCTCTGTTGCCCAGGCTGGAGTGCAGTGGCATGCTCACAGCCTCCGCAGCCTCAACCTGCTGGGTTCAGGTGATGCTTCTGCCTCAGCCTTCCAAGTAGCTGGAACCACAGGCACATGCCACCATGCCTGCCTAATTCTTTGATTTATTGTAGAGATGAGGTCTTGCCAAGTTTCGCAGTCTGGTCTTGAACCCCTGGACTCAGGCAGTCCTCTTGCCTCTACCTCCCAAAGTGCTGGGATGACAGGCAAGTTACACACCTAGTAACAGTTTAAAATAAATGAAGCCAAAATTGATAGAACTGTGAGGACAAGTTTACAGAGAATCAGTAAGGACATGAAAGACTTAGACAACCAATGAAATCTAATTGACATATAAAAAACTGCACCTAGAACAGCAGAATACACAGTCTTCTCAGGTGCACAGGAAACAATTATCACGACGGACTATGTTCTAGGTTTAAAAATTGACATATATTTAGGAGTATTCAAGTCATACAAAGTATTCACTGACCACAGTAGAATTAAATTTGAAAAAAAAAGGATACTTAAAATTCTGAATAATTGGAAACTACACAGTTCTAAATAACCCATGAGTCAAAGAAAACTTCTAATGGAAATCATAAGGTATTTAGTGTCAAAATGCCTCTCAAGAATCAGTGAACTCAGCTTCCATCTTAAGAAACTAAAAAAGGGGCCAGGCACAGTGGCTCATGCCTATAATCCCAGCACTTTGGGAGGCCTAGGTGAGAGGAGTGCCTGAACCCATGGGTTCGAGACCAACCTGGGCAACTTGGCAAGACCTCATCTCTACAATAAATCAAAAAATTAGCCAGGTGTGGTGGCACATGCCTGTAGTTCCAGGGTCATACGGAAGGTCAATTTCTAGTTCTTTCAGAAAGCGCCACACAGTCCTCTCAAGAGACTGCACTAGTTTACATTCCCGCCAGCAGTGTAAAAGCGTTCCTTTTTCTCTGCATCCTCACCAGCATCTGTTGTTTTTGTTTTATTCATAATGACCATTCTTACAAGGGTTAGGTGTTATCTCAATGTGTTTTTGATTTGCATTTCTCTGATGATGAGTGAGGCTGAGCACTTTTTCATGTGTCTGTTGGCTGCCCGGATATCTTCCTTTGAAAAGTGTCTATTCAGGTCTTTTGCCCACTTTTTAATGGGGCTGTTTGTTTTTTTTCCTTTTGGTGCATTTCAGTTCCTTGTAGATCCTAGACATGAAACCTTTGTCAGATATACAGTTGGCAAATAATTTTTTCCCATTCTGTGGGCTATCTCCCTGCTCTCTTGATGGTTTCTTTTGCTTTGCAGAAGGTCATCAGTTTGATGAGGTCCCACTTGTCTATTTTATTTCTCATGGTATGGGCTCTTAGGGTTCTGATCAGCAACTGGTTACCAGTTCCAATTTACATAAGGGTGTCTCCTGTGTTTTCTAAGATTCTTATAGTTTAGGTCTTTGATCCATTTAGAGTTAATTTTTGTGTATGGTGATAGGTAGGGGTCCTGTTTCAATCTTCTGGATGTGATCAGCCAGTTTTCCCAGCACCATTTACTGAATAGGTTCTCTTCTCCCTAGTGGTAGTTAGTTGTTGGAGGCTTTGTCAAAGATGAGTCTGTTGAGAAATTGAGGTTTTTGCTTCTGGAAAAAAAGGTTTTTGGTCTATATGCCTGATCTTGTACCAATACCAGATTGTTTTGATTACTGTAGCCTTATAGTAAAGTTTGAAGTCTTGGAGGTGTGATACCTTCTGCTTTGTGTCTTTTGATAAGGATTGTTTTGACTGTGTGGTCATTTATGTTTCCATTTGAATTTCTGTATTGTCATTTCCCGGTCTGAGAAAAATGATGTTGGTAATTTAATGGGTATTGTGTTGAACCTGTAGACTGCCTTGGTATGATGAACATCTTAATCATGTTGAATATTTTTCCATTTGTTCATGTCTTCTTGGATTTCTTTGAGCAGTGTTTTATAGTTCTCACCATAAAGGTCTTCCACTTTCTGGTTAGGAAGATGCCGAGGTATTTCATTTTTTTTGTGGCTATTGTGATTATGCTTTTTATTTGGTTCTCTGCCTGCTTGTTGTTGTATAAGAATGCAACTGTCTTTTGCACTTTTATTTTGTACTCTGAGACTTTTCCAAAGTCCTTTATCAGTGCAAGCAGGTTTTTGACAGAATTCTTTTG
>NW_007247213.1:16521-25661 GCF_000164805.1 Carlito syrichta
AGTTAATTTTTGTGTATGGTGATAGGTAGGGGTCCTGTTTCAATCTTCTGGATGTGATCAGCCAGTTTTCCCAGCACCATTTACTGAATTGGTTCTCCTCTCCCCAGTGGTTATTGTTGGAGACTTTGTCAAAGATGACTTGGTTGAGAAATTGAGGCTTTGCTTCCAGAATCTCTATGTTGTTCCATTGGTCTATGTGCCTGTTCTTGTACCAATACCAGGCTATTTTGATTACTGTTGCCTTATAGTAAAGTTTGAAGTCTGGAAGTGTGATACCTCCTGCTTTGTTTCTTTTGCTAAGGATTGTTTTGGCTATCCGTGGTTGTGTTTTTCCATATGAATTTCAGTATTGTCATTTCCAGGTCTGAGAAGAATGATGTTGGTAACTTAATGGGTATTGTGTTGAATCTGTAGATTGTCTTTGGTAAGATGGACATCTTAACAATGTTGATTCTTCCTATCCATGAGCATGGAATATTTTTCCATTTGTTTGTGTCTTCTTGGATTTCTTTAAGCAGTGTTTTGTAGTTCTCATTGTAAAGGTCTTTCACTCTCTGGTTAGTAAGATGCCGAGGTACTTCATTTTTTGTGTGGCTATTGTGAATGGGATTGTGCTCTTAATTTGGGTCTCTGCCTGCTTGTTGTTGGTATATAGGAATGCAACTGTCTTTTGCATATTTATTTTGTACCCTGAGACTTTGCCAAAGTCTTTTATCAGTGCAGGCATGCTTTTGACAGATTCTCTTGGATTTTCAAGGTATATGATCATATTATCAGCAAAGAAGGATAACTTGACTTCCTCTTTTCCTATTTGGGTGCCCCTGATTTCCTTCTCTTGTCTAATTATCTTAGCTAGGCCCTCCAACACAATGTTCAACAAGAGAGGTGAGAGTGGGCAGCCTTGTCTTGTTCCAGTTTTCAGGGGAAATGTTTCCAGTTTCTGTCCATTTAGCAATATGTTAGCTGTGGGTTTATCGTTGATGTCACTTACTATTTTGAGGTATGTTCCTTCTATACCTCGGTGTTTGAGGGCTTTTTATCAAGAAGGGATGTTGGATTTTATCAAAAGCTTTTTCTGCATCTAATGATATAATCATGTGGCTCTTGTTTTTACATCGGTTGATGTATTTAATTACATTTATGGTCTTGCGAATGTTGAACCAACCCTGCATTCTGGGGATGAAGCCTACTTGGTCATGGTGGATGATTTCTGAGCTGTGTTTTTGAATCCGATTTGCTAGAATCTTGTTGAGGATTTTTGCATCTGTGTTCATAAGGGATATTGACCTGTGGTTCTCTTTTTTTGTTGGAGCTTTATATTGTTTGGGTATCAGTGTGATGTTAGCTTCGTAAAATGATTTGGGGAGAATTCCATCTTTCTCAATTGCCCGGAATACTTTCAATAGGATTGGTATTAGCTCCTCTTTGTACATTTTGTAGAATTCTGATGGAAAGCCATCTGGTCCAGGGATTTTTTTGTAGGCAGAATCAATTTCCTGGGTTGTTATTTGTCTACTTAGTGTCTCAATGTCTTCTTGTTTCACCCTGGGGAGGTTGTGTGATGTCAGAAAGTCCTCCATTTCATTTAGGTTATCAAGTTTGTTTCCATACAGGAGTGCATAATAATCTCTGATAATCTTTTGAATTTCTTTGGAGTCAGTTGTGATTTGATCTTTTGTATTTCTGATTGTGTTTATTTGGGCTTTTTCTCTCTTTTTCTCGGTCATTCTGGCTAGGGTTCCATCGATCTTGTAAATTCTTTCAAAGAACCAACTTTTTGTTTTGCTGATGTTTTCTATGATATTTTTGTCTTCTATGTCCTGTATTTGGGCTCTTATTTTGGTTATTTGGATTCTTTTGTTCTAGTTGGGGTTTTGGGTCTTCTCTTTCCAGCTCCCTTAGGTGACTTGTTAGACTCTTCACTTGCGATCTTTCCATTTTCTTGATGTGTGCTCATAGAGATATAAATTCCGCTCTTAGAACTGATGTTATGGCATCCCAGAGGTTTTGGTAAGATGTTTCTTCATTTTCATTTGTTTCCAGGAATCTTATAATTTCTGCATTGATTTCAGTGTTGACCCAGTAGTTGTTCAGCATCATGCTGTTTAGTGTTTGTGTCTGGGTGGGTTTGGGGGAAATGTTGTTGGTGTTGATATTTATTTTTATTCCACTGTGGTCTGAGAATGTGCATGGCAAAATTTCAACCTTATGGAATTTGTTTATGCTTGATTTATGGCCAAGGATGTGATCGATCCTCGAGTACATTCCATGTGGTGATGAGTAGAATGTATATTCTGTGGTTGTTAGGTGGAATAATCTGTAGGTATCTATTAAGTCCATTTGGTTGAGTGTCAAGTTTAGATTCTGGATCTTCTTGTTGATTTCTTGCCTTTGATGATCTATGTAGGACTGTTAGTGGGGTATTCAAGTACCCTGCTATAATAGTGTTAGAGTTGATATCTTTTTAAAGTTTACTTAGTAGTTGCTTTATAAATGCTGGTGCTCCTGTGTTGGGTGCATATATGTTTAGGATGGATATTTCTTGTTGATGGATTGAACCTTTTATCATTATATAGTGTCCTTTTGTATCTTTTAAAATTTTTGATATCTTAAAAGTTGTTTTTTTCTGATATTAAGATCATGATTTCTGCCTTCTTTTGTGATCCATTTGCCTTTAAACTCATTTTCCATACCTTAATTTTGAGTATGTGTGTGTCCCTTATGGTGAGATGAGTTTCCTAGATGCAGCAAATAATTCAGTCATGGTTTCTTATCCATTTTGCTATTCTGTGTCTTTTCAGTGGTGCATTTAGTCCATTCACATTCTGGCTAACTATTGAAATGTGATTGTTATCACTGTCATGAGGGTCTTATAAAGTTTTTTGTTTGCTTGCTTTCTTTTAGCTTTGGGGTTGATATGTGTGTGTGTTTTCAAGTTTCTTGTTGCGCTATATTCTCTGTTGATTCTGTGCTCTGCTGTTCTCTTGGGTAGTGTGTGGTCATTCTTTTTTTTCTTTCTTCTGTGCTTAATATCTTTTTAAGTGTCTCCTGTAGAGATGGTCTGGAAGCTGCATAATATCTTAGGGATTGGATGTCTGGGAAGGATTCTAATTCTCTGTCACAGATGAAGCTGAACTTGGCTGGGTAGGAAATTCTTGGTTGAAATTGTTTATCTTTGAGGACTTTGAATATTGGACTCCAGTCCCTTCTTGCTTATAATGCTTCTGCTGATAGATCTGCTGTTATTCTGATTGATTTTCCCCAGTAGATAGTCTGACCTTTCTCTTTCTCTGCCTTTAGGATTTTTTCTTTTGTGCCTACTTTGGGTGAATTACTATGTGTCTAGGGTTGGTCTTCTCATTCAATGTCTTGTGGGGGTTCTCTGTATTTCTTGTGCTTGACTGGTCATATCTCTGGTGAGATGGGGTAAGTTTTCTTGTATTACTTCCTGGAATACTTGTGCCAAGTTGTTCTCCATTTCCCTTTTTTCTTCTGGGATACCAATCTGGCATAGGTTCTGCCTCTTGATATAATTGCACATCTCTTGTAGGCTTTGTTCTTTCTTTCTGAGTCTTCTTTTTATGTGTTTTACAGATTGGATTAATTCCATGTTCTGGTCTTCAAGTTCTGGGATTCTTTCTTCAACTAGATTAATTCTGCTTTCCTTGCTTGTTATCTTGTTATTTATTTCCTGGGGGAAATTTTTTATTGCCAAAATCTCTGTTACAAGTTCTTTCAGTGTTTCATCTTGTCTTTCTTGAGTCTTATTCACTCTTTTCATCCATTCCCTAATCCCTGTTGTATTCTGGGCTAGTGATTTGCTAATTTTATTGTTTGGGCTCCAAGTTCTGATTTTTCAAGAATTTTCTCTTTGTTATACTTACAATTGCCTGTGGTCTTCCTTTGTTTTTTCCTCAGTTGTGACAGATCTCTTGCTTTTCTCTTTAATTCTGTTATTCACTGTCACTGGGTGAGGCTTTCCTTTCTGATGTTTGCTCAGCTTGCTATTCTTCCCTGATCTGGGCTCTAGATTTGTTCTATTTTGAAATAGGACTGTGGGTGGGAAACATTGCTGTCTCTTGTAGTTTTTGAAAGTTGAATAAGGTAAGGGTTGGGGCACTACCTTACAGAAACTACTTACAAATTACAGTGTTCACTGATTGTGGTATGTGTTCCCTGAGACCACTTCCCACCACCACACATGATGATGCAGAGCAGAAACCAACACAAAAATACAATTGAACACACACACACACACAGACATACACCCACACCCCAAAACTAACTGGAACAACAACAGAGTGAAACTAAACAAATGACAACAACAAAAATCCAAGAAAACTGAACATACTCACACATGCCTAGCACAAAGTGAATGCAAAAGAAAAACAGAAAGACAAGAAAAAAAGGGGAATTCAGAGTGAGCCCTCACACTTATATTGACACACACCTTAAAATATAAAAAATAAAAATAAAAAAGCCAGAGGAACAAAAGAGCAAAAACAAAATTGAAAGTTGAACGCTCAATCATTCACATACACATATGAACAGAAAAAACAAACGAAGAAAGAAACAGTAAAAGAAAAGAAAAAAAGAAAAAAACTAGGGAGTGTAGATCAACCCCTCACATACACATTCATGCACAAAGGAATAATATTTAAAAATAGATGAACTAACAAACAGGCAAAATATTTTTTAAAATTTGAAAACATTTTTTTAAAAACCTGCCCTCTTGTGACAGGCTCTGTAATTGTTTCTCTTATCTGGTCTCTCCTGCAGAGCTTCCACCTCTTTCACTCTCTCCTCAGTGTCCAGAGCAGGGAAGAAGGGGAGCAGTGGAGGTGGGTGGGGCTGCAGTACTCCCCTCCCACTTTCGTATGGTCAAGGAGATCTCCTCCGGTAGGGAGGTACAGGATTGTCTCTTTCCCAGATATGTTCTTGTTGGGAGTGCCCCAGCCAGGTCTATCCTGGAATGGAGTTCTGTTATTGTAACTGATGTCCAGGCTCTGCCTGGGTTTGTCCCTCTCTGTCATGGCCCAGCTGTGTGGGTCCGATGTTCAGAGGATTGCTAGGGAGGAGGGGGTTTGGGTCAGCCCAGACTCACCACTGATCTCCTTGGAGTTCTTCCTCATCCTTTTCTGGCCACACCCTTTGTCCTGCATCTGGATCAGGGTAGGGGATGGGGCGCCTGGGATCAGCACTCGTCAGGTCCCTCCAAAGTTTGTGCTTTCAGGATATTCCCTCAAGGTCACAATCAACCCCTGAGTAGTTGATCCGTCAGTCACAGAGATCAGGTCTGTTGCTCCCTGGTGAGCAAATTGGAACACTTTCCTGCCCCACATTCAAGATGGTGGCAGGCCGCCTCTCTTGACCTCTCTGGTGGAGCTCTGCCTCTGAGCTCTCTCCACAGACCCTGCTTCCAGTGCCTGGCTTGCGCTGAAGTGGTAAGAGGGAGACCCTGCTTCCAGTTCCAGGGTCTGTGGAGGGAGACCCTGCTTCCAAAACCTGCTGCAGTGGTGAGGCAGAGCCTGGGGCGGTAGTCTCTCCTCACTGCTTCTTCACAGGAAAACTTTTGTCCCTTTGAAAAAAAAGATGGTGCTCAGCTTCTGTGACCTGAGAAGAGCCTGGCACCAATCAGAGAAGGCGCAGCACCAGCTGTTGCACCAGAGCCCTGGTCACTTGCTCATGAGCCCCCCAAGCGCTTGGCTTCTGTGTCCTGGGAATCACTAGGGTCCAATCCAGCAGGCGTAGAACCAACCACTACACCCAGAGAGTCCTGGCCACTAGCTCCCTAGCCCTCACTCAATCAGCCACTCACACTCCCATTCACTCATCAGCCCATACACAAAATTTTCCATATACTCACTCACACTGGGACTTGAATAGTCCGACTGCCTCAGCCGCCATCTTCCCCACCTCCCTCGTATGTCTTCTTTTGAGAAGTGCCTATTCATATCTTTTGCACACTTTGTAATGGGGCTGTCTGTTTTTTTTCTTTTCAGCATATTTGAGTTCCTTGGAAATCCTAGATGTTAAACCTTTGTCAGACATACAGTTGACAAATATCTTTTCCCAGTCTGTAAGCTGTCTCCCTGCTCTCTTGATGGTTTCTTTGGCTTTGCAGAAGCTTGTCAGTTTGTGAGGTCCCACTTGTCTATCTTATCTCTTATGGCATGGGTACTTGGGGTATTGATCAAGAATTGATTGCCAGTTCCAATTTCCATAAGGGTGTCTCCTGCATTTTATAAGGTTCTTATAGTTTGAGGTTTTACATTTAGGTCTTTGGTCCATTTAGAGTTGATTTTTGTGTATGGTGATAGGTAGGGATCTTGTTTTAATCTTCTGCATGGAGAAACACAAATTATTAAGAATCAGAGATATGATATCTCTACAGATTCAATTTGAAGATATATGAATGACAAAAAGCCATACACACACAGATGAAAAGATGTTGAACATTTTTAGTTGTGATGTTCACTACACACCTATTAGAATGACTAAAATTAAAAGGTTGACCATACTAAGCGTTGACAAAAATGTGGAGGAACAAGAACTCTCACACTGCTGGTGAGAATGAATGCAAAATTGTGTAATCACTTTGGAAAACAGTTTGGTGATTTTGTGAAAAGTATGCACTTACTGTAAGACTCATCCATTCCACTCCTAGGTGTCTAACCAAGACACATGAAAGCACATGTTTGTGCAAACACTTGGACACAAAGTTCAGCTTTATTTGAAACAGCAGAAGACTGGTAACAACCCACATGTCCATGAGCAGGTGAACAGATTAACAAATTGGGATATGCAATATGACACCACCTAGAAATGGAAAGGAATGAACTAGTGATGGAAACAGCAACATGGATATATCACTAAATAACGATGCTGAGTGGAGGAAGCAGATGAAGACTAGTACATAGTATATATACATTTATACATATATACCTATAGTACCTTCATTTTATATGTCTATATAAAAATCTGGAATAAGCATTACTGATCTGTATGCAGAAAGCAGATGGCAGATCGATAGCCGCAGGGAGCGGGCGGTGGGGTCAAGCAGGAGAAGCAAGAAGGAAGCACTGCATCGGGACACAGGGAAACCCACGCAGATGATGGACGTGCTTGCGTCTGAATGTGGTGAGAGTTTCACGGGTGGATACACATATCAACACTTCTAAATTGTGCACCTGAAATATTTGCAGTTGATAGTGTGTTGGTTATACTCTAGTAAAAATCAGTACACAAAAATTTTCGGTGCAACATGGAAATAGAAGTTTTTATCTTTAGCCATACCATTGTTCCTCTCTCATGTAGCCTATTACTAGGACACAGGAGACTCCTAGAATATGCTTTTAACGTGTTTTCCCTGTGTTCTAAAATTGTGACAAAGGCACCTGCTTAGTGATGAAAAATTCAGAAGACTTTTAAGGACAGAAGAAAAGAATTTCTGGCCATGCTGCTACTCATAAATAACCTCTTATGGTTCCCACATGCCAGCTTGTAGCTTTTCCCCACAAGTCCTGGGTTATGTCATGCACGGTGCTTATGTTCAGCTTTTAAACCTCTCGCCAGACAGTGAACATTTTCCCGTCATCAGATACTATAGATGTGAATTTTAATGTATGTATCGTACCCCATTGTATGTTTGTGTCATAATTAGTGAATCAGTCCCTTCCTATTAGACTTTCGGAATCTCGTAAGATTTATTTTTAATTAAAAGCTCACTAATGTTAAGGATATGGACGGTTTTAAATTTTAAAACCTTGCCGCATTTGTAAAGACTAGCCACTGCTGCATCTTATTTGAAAGCTGTCTGAGTGCACGCTGGGAACGAGCTAGCCCCGGGAGACACCCCAGCCGGCAGGAACCACATAAGGAACTGAAGATTCATGAACATGTGAGATGCGTGTTGCTCTGTCTTATGCCTCCACGACGCCTGGCAGGAGCTTCCTCAGTCGTGTGGCGTTCGCTTTGAGGCAGGCAGGCCCGGGGACACAGCCTTGGACGGTGACCGTCTGCGCTCTCGAGTCCTGGCCGCCACTGAGGCCCAGACACACAGGGCCAGGCTTTGGCTGTCGTGGAGCTGAGCCTCGAGCATGGCCCATGCCCAGGTGCCACAGGCCTCACTCACCCTTTCAGGAATCTCCCAACGAAAGCGTCCTCCTTGGCGCACAGAGGTCTTCTGCTAGGGCCAGAGAGGCTAGGGCAACACCGTCTGCATTCACACACTGGACAGCTTGCGTCTTCTGCGGCCGGAAGACCCGCATCCCTCAAGGCAGAGTGCGCTTAGGGATGTGGCCTTTGGCTGACTGCGGGGTGTTGCGCTCCTGGTTTTTGTAAGCTGCCCAGGCCTGGGGACGTCTTTCCCTGAGGTCATTACAATCCCGTTAAAGGGAGGTGCAGGTTGGACTCGTTCCCGGTTCTGACGCATGACATTTTGGACTTGCAGACTCCAGCGCGGACTCAGACTCACCCTTGCTGAGGCTGGTTTTGTGGCTGTGAATCCTGGATGTTGGGGATGGGAGGGAGGCCTGTGAATAGGGTGAATTCAGGAATACTGCCCTGTGACTCTGTGGCCATTGTGGTGGGGTGGACAGGTGAGCAGTCAGAGAGGTTTGGGCTTGTGAGCACAGTGACAGTCCCTCTGGCTGAGGC
Organism: Carlito syrichta; assembly: GCF_000164805.1. Taxonomy (NCBI): domain Eukaryota; kingdom Metazoa; phylum Chordata; class Mammalia; order Primates; family Tarsiidae; genus Carlito; species Carlito syrichta. The sequence continues at coordinate 25,180 of NW_007247213.1, forward strand.
TGACTTGGACACCGAAGGGCAGGGGACCCCACACCAAGGACAGATCCCTGAGCCCCCGCCGCTGGACACCGTGGGCTCTAAACAGGATTTTTGTATCCTAACCCCAGGAAGGGACTAAATAAGAGAAAGCATGTTTGCCAAATTTTGTAAGAGGAAATTTATCTGAAGTTGGTTTAATTATTTAAAAATTCAATGTCCATTGACATTAACAAGTTTCCCCCCTCTATTAAAAAGATAGAAAAGCCGGGCTCGGTGGCTCAGCCTGTAATCCCGCGCCTTTGGGTGGCTGAGGTGAGTGGATTGCCTGAGCTCGCGGGTTCGAGACCCGCCTGGGCAGCGAGACCTCACCTCTACAATAAATCAAAAAATCAGCCGGGCGTGGTAGCGCACGCCTGTAATTCCGGCTACTCGGAAGGCTGAGGCGGAAGAATCGTCGGAGCCCAGCAGGTCGAGGCTGCGGTGGCCGGGAGCAGCCACTGCAC
>NW_007247213.1:25697-28256 GCF_000164805.1 Carlito syrichta
CAAAAAAAAAAAAAAAAAAAAGAAAAGAAAGAAAAATTAGCTTTCTCACTTAAACCTTTGCATCATGTATACATTTATATTATCTGATGGCTTGCATTTTTGAAATTCTACCTAGTAGTATTTTTATGTTTTATTTTTTGAGTTGGCGTCTCACTCTGTCGCCCAGTTTAGAGTGCAGTGGCACACTCCCGGCCACCACAGGCTCAACCTGCTGGGCTCCAGCGAACCTTCCACCTCAGCCTTCCAAGTAGCTGGAACTACAGGTGCACGCTACCACACCCAGCTAATTTTTGATTTATTGTTAGACACGAGGTCTCGCCAAGTTGCCCAGGTGGGTCTCGAATCCGTGGGCTCAGGCAAACCATTTGCCTCGGCCTCCCAAAGTGCTGGGATGACAGGCTGAGCCACCGAGCCCGGCCCCTAGCAGTATTTTTAAATGGTCTTTGAAGTTAATGAATGCTCATGATTGCTTTTTTCTTCTTGTACACATGGATAAAAATCTCTATGTGTACAAAAACTGTATCTACAGGATCTGGGGAAGCTGATTGAAATCGAATGTCTGGAGTGTGAATTAGAAGCTCTAAGACTCGAAAATAAAATTACACTCTATATCCGAGCAGCTGTTGAGGTAAGTCCTTAAACAGGAGTCAGGGTGCGTGTTGCATTATTTTGCAGATGTCCTACAACTTGATGAGAGCCGAGTCTGTGCCAGGTTTGAGGGCGCAGGGGACGTGGCCTGGCCCCCACTGCCAGACTCACCCTGGCCCTGCCCCTGCTCTCGTGCGACTGCAGGCGCCAGGCCTGGTCTCCAGGGCCTTATCTCCCCACCTGCGAACAAGGCGATGACACAGACTCCCTGCAGGGACACGAGCGACCTGGGTGGCACCTGGGGCGCCAGAGCCAGCCGTCCTCCTTCACAGTCCCTGATGTCTCCCTGGGCTCCCTCAGCCTCACCGGGGGTTGGGGCCACGCAGTGTTGCACTGGGCAGGGCTGGGCCATGACGCTTCTTGGGCCACACCCTCCTGCAGCCTGTGTGGAGCTGCCCACCCAGTCTCCACACACCCTGGTGACACTTGCCTTAGGCGGTAACCTCCCCTGTCCCCAAGAGGGCTCTCAGTCAACCGAACGTATGTCCAGGAAGGCATCCAATGGTGAATGCCAGAAGTTCCCACCTGCTTTAGCCGTTGGCCTTGCTGGTCCTGGACCTGAGGGACAAAGCTGTGACGTCATCATGGGGCCCGGGGTGGGTGGGAAGGGCGTGTCAGGGGCTCGCCAAATTGCTCTTACTTCCTCAGTTGCCCTGTTTGGAAACACAGGATTTTTTGGAGTGTCCCAGTCCACAGTTACTGAAGAGGCAGCTTCAACCTAGGCTGGCAGAGAATCGCCAATGGCGTGAACTTGACTTAACTCTGTTTTCTGTTTACTTAAGACAGTAGGATCTGGGGTAACAGCCACTGCCAGAAAGGGGATCTAGAAATCATTTTAGATGATTCTTCAGTAAGAATTTTGCAGATTAAATAGAAGAGCAAAAAATCGATTGAAGCAGCATAATGGCAAGTAGCATTGATGTGGAACCAAGGAGGGTGCTGCCAGGGTTGGCCCAGGGAACCCTCACCTCAGCCCTGCCAGCTGGGCTGTTCATAGGCCTGGCCTCCGTGGAGCCGGAGGCATGTGAAGACGGTCAGGTGAGGAGGAGAGGCCAGGGAGGCCTTCCCTGCCCCCACGTTGGACAGGCCTGATCTCAGCCCAGCTCCTCCTCCCCTGTTTGCTGCCTGCTGGCAGGTGCGTGTGTTCCCTGTGGATTTGCTGGGGCACACCTGCCTTCATGGTGTTGAACCTCTCCAGGTAGAGCTTGACTGCGGCCTGCCACGTGCTGGTGCCTCACTCGTGGTAGGCACGTGTTTGAAAACTGCTTCATAGGGAACACTCTGGCTGCCACGTTCTATCAGGAGACCGAGTCGAGGCTGGTTGTGACTGTGGCAGTGTGGACCACACAGCTGCACTCGCCATGCCTCTGTCTGCCTAGGACTGCAGAGGCGCCGGGCAGGGCTTCATGAGGACGGGAGGGACTGGGCAGCCGAGCAGCACGAGGGGGTCCTTCATCCCAGGTGTGGGCTCACCCCAAGGCCCAGGAGCAGCACGAGGGTGAAGCCGGGTGTCGGGAGCCTGAGGTTGTGGGGATGCAGCCAGGCAAACGTAGGTCACCCGGAGTGGCCCCAGGGGTGTGAGGAAGGTGGGAGCGTGGGGAGACCAGTTCCACGGGTCTTGAAATCCCGGGCCTGAGCCTTTCGGCCGGGAAGAGCATGTGCAGCACAAACCAGAGGAGACTTCTGTGGGTTGAAAACATAATGGGGCACAGGCCCCGTAAATACACGAAATCAAGAAATAAGCGGGCTTTGATGAATCAGTGGGAGGCAGACTGAGCCATGAGTGTCAGAGAACCAGTACGTCTTTTAAGTATATCTTGTAAGGGCAGGCACTCCATTCTAGAAAAGGTGCCTTGAGACATTTTCTTTTCTTTTCTTTTTTTTTTTTTTTGAGTTGGAGTCTCACTCTGT
>NW_007247213.1:28318-29323 GCF_000164805.1 Carlito syrichta
CACTCTGTCACCCAGGCTAGAGTGCAGTGGCACACTCATGGCCACTGCAGCCTCAACCTGGTGGGCTCAGGTGATCCTTCCGCCTCCGCCTTCCAAGTAGCTGGAACTACAGGCATGCGCCACCACGCCCAGCTAATTTTTTGATTTCTTGTAGCAACGAGGTCTCACCAAGTTGCCCAGCTAGTCTTGAACCCATGGGCTCAGGCCGTCCTCTCACCTTAGCCTCCCAAAGTGCTGGGATTATAGGTGTGAGCCATCACGCCCATCACAGGGACATTTTCACAGACAGACCCGGGCCCACAGTCTGACACAGCGTGACAGATTTAAGTCCCGAGTTCTCAGTGTGCCCCCGCCCCCCGTGCCACCCTCCCCCTGCCACTTCGAGCTTTCCAGGCTGAAGGTGAGTCCCGGGGAGTGCCAGCCCTGCCTCTCGCAGGCCATGGGGTGACCGACCTGGTCCCTGGCACTCACTGAACTCCCTTTGCAGACGTGCTCGACGGTCTCTCTGCAGAGCCAGCTGAACGTCATAAACAGACTTGACGTCACCCTGCAGCGAGCCCTGCGCCTGGGCGACCCCCGCGTCCTCCACGTGGTGTGCGCCACGCAGTGGAACGTCTGCCTACCCCTGCTGCAGCACAACCTGCGTCGCCACTTGCGGAAGCCCCTGACCAACATCGCGGAGGTCCTGGAGAAGATGGACAGGTAGGGCGACGTCTATCCCGAGTTGTCCCCCAGAAAGCCATGTTGTGTGGGCAGGAAGGGGATAAGGCAGAATTCTTCCCTATCACAGATAAGGATAAAATTAAACTTAGTTGCCATAAAGGTGATGCGAGCAACAGAGTCCACCTGTTTTCAACACAGGCTTGGATGGATATTCCAAAGATAAAGCCATCACTTTGGCCAGACTCGGTGGCTCAGCCTGCAATCCCAGCATTTTGGGAGGCTGAGGCGAGTGGATTGCCTGAGCCCGGGGGTTCGAGACCAGCCAGGGTAACTTGGTGAGAC
>NW_007247213.1:29343-84284 GCF_000164805.1 Carlito syrichta
TTAAAAAAAAAAAATCAACCAGGTGTGGTAGCACAAGCCTGTAGTTCCGTCTCCTTGGACGGCTGAGGTGGAAGAATCGCCGGAGCCCAGCAGTTCGACACAGGGCTGGCCATGAGTGTGCCATGGCACTCCAGTCTGGGAGACAGAGTGACACTCCAACTCAAAAGCAAAACCAAAAAACCATCACTCTCCATCTGCTCAGACTCCTGGCACCAGTGGGCGCCCGAGGAATGAGGAGGTTGGGCTTCGAGCCCACAGGGTGTCTGTGCTCCTCACACTCAGAGGGAAGGGGACTGGCAGCAGCCACAGGGGCCGGGAGTGGGCTCGTCAGGGCCCCGTGAGACCTTGGGTTATCCTGAGTGAAACTGGCGCCCTCAGAGGGCCCGGGGCAGAGGTGTGACATGTGTCTTCAAGCGCAACCAGAGCAGTGGTGGCAAGCGTCCAAGAGGGCCACAGCAGGCGAGAGAAGGAAAGGGCTGCTGAAGCTGAGAGTCACGCCCTGCTGACCAGAGGCAGAGTTGCATGGACTGAGCCCTGGGAGACTGGAGATCCGTAGGCCTGCTGCAGACACTCCTGGCTTGAGAGGCCCGGAGACGTCCCGTGAGACAAGGAACAGGCCCCAAGTGTGTGACAGAGTGCGGGGAGTACCCACCAGAGGAGGGAGGGTGAGGTTCCAAGGGGATGCTTTTTTGAGGGTGAGGCAGAGGTCGGCATGGCCTGGGACAGGTGGACAGGAGAGCAGGGACAGGCGGGGAGCCACAGGGAACGCCACCGCAGCAACATCACCGAGAGGGCCCCGTGAGAGCCAGGCCGGGCACTGTGTGTCCCGGGGCCGGGCTTCAGTTGGATGTGGTCTTCCTCGCTTTCTTCTGTTTGGTTTCCCGGTGGATACTCAGCTGTAAGATGACCTAGACAAGGGGGAAATTAATCATTCGGGAGCAACAGATGTGTGGGGGCTGGCTTCCCATTACTCCTGTGTCCTGGGAGCGGGGGTGGGGGGGTGGGAGATGGGGGGAGGGGTCTTGAGCGGAGGAGAGACGGTGTGAAGGGAGGAGTCGCCCAGGAGAGCAGGGGCGCTAGCCTGGGGGAGGCCTGGGGGAGCTTCCTCGCCGTCTGCAGCTCCTTGCATTGATCAGGCCTGGGACGCAGAGCCTTGGTCCTACGAGTCAGCAGGTGGACAGGGAGGTGAGGTCGGGCCAAGTGGGGGTACGGGTGGCTTTAGTCCTGGCCGCTCTCCCACTGGGGCTTTGGGGATCCCCCTGTATCTGAGGCTTCCGTCTCTCTCCAGATCCAGCGGTTTCTGCCCAAACAGCATTCCGCGTTTCCTGTCCTCCTCCGTCGTGCATCTGAGCTTTCCCTGGGGTGCGCGATGGGGCTTCTGCGCCCCTGGGTCTCAGCCCCGCTCCCCACCTGGCCATGCCGCTCTGCCTCCCTCCTCCTCCTCTCTCGGCTCTCCCTTCCCCACCCGGTGCACTTGCAGGCACGCCTGTGCTAACTTCCGATGTGTTTCCTCCATTCTGTCGGTTCCCTTTCATTTTGCAGATCCTCTAATTGTTGATCCTACTCTTTAGCCCATCTATTGCTTTTTCTATTTTAAGGACTCTTTTCTTTCCAAAAGTATCGTGTTTATTTTCGTATGTGCCTGGTTTAAAAAATAACTGCTAGCTGCCCTCCCTTTTTCTGTTATTTTCCTAATTATTTTTATTGAGGTATGCTTGCATATAAAGGCATGTACCCATTTAAAGGTTTAGTTTGAAGAGCTTTGGCAAACATAGACGTCCATGTACCCAGCTCTCCAACAGAAAAACTTCCCCTAAGCCATGTCCACGGGCCTCTGCCCAGTGAATCACCCACCTCCTCCAGCCCCAGATAAACACTGATCTGCTTTCTTTTCCTGTAGATTCACCATTCCATCATATAAATGGAATGATACCGTATATATTCCTTTGAGACTGGCTTCATTCACTCAGTTAATGCCATTGAAACTCATCTATGTTGCCTATATCAAGAGTTCCTTCCTTTCTATTGCTGAGTAGTATTCCATGGTATAAATATTCAGCAACTTCCTTATTCACCTATTGATGGGTATTCTGCTGGAATTAATGGAAAGGGACACTTGTACATGCATTTTCACAGCAGCTGTAGACACATGTGGTAGATGTATTACTAGTCTAAGAGACTCTTTTCCAAACTGTTACATCCCTCTGTTCACACTAGCACAGTGGAAATCTTAGTTGCTCCACATCCCTGCAAACACCTAGTATAAGCAATCATTGTACGTTTAGCCATTCTTGTACATACTGATCTTTCATGGTAGATTGTGAAAACTTTCCCCATGATTAATGAGCATCTTTTTCTATGCTTATTGATCATTCTCCTGTCTTTTGTGAAGTATCTGTTCAAAACTTTTGCTTATTTTGAAAATTGTGTAATTTGGCTTATTGTGAGTAATAAGAGCTCTTCGTGTATTTTGGATACAAATATTTATCATATATTATACATATTTTGCCCCCAGCTATAGTTGGCATTCTCATTTTCTTAACACTGTCTTTCAAAAAGCAAAAGGTTTTACTTTTTGTGGGATAACATTTATGAATTCTTTACTAATTTGGTTATTGCATTTTGTGTCCTGTCCAAGAATTACTTACTTCTCCTTAAAAGTCACAGATTTTCCATTTTCCTGTGGAATAGCAATTCTCAAACATTATGACTTAAGGAATCTTGACTATTCTTCACAATTATTGAGGACCCCAAAGAGCTTTTACTTAATAGGCTATATTTATTGATGTTTATTGTACTAGAAATCAAAATAGAAACAAATATTAAACGCAAAAATACACAAGCATACATTTCACTAGACATTGTGGCAGTGACACCGCATATGTCACAAAGCCTCTGGAATATTCTTTGATGTGTATTCATGAAAAAATAGGGGTGTACATAGAAATTATTATGAAAATAGGTTGGCCTTGTGGACCCACTGAAAGGGTCTTAGAGACTCCTAGGACCCCCCAGGTGTCTGGATCACACTTTGAGAACCATTATTCTCAAAGTTCTATAGCATTTCCTTTTACATCTAGTTCAGTGATCCATTGAGGATAAAGTTTTATGGTGTGAGGTAGGGGTTGTGCTTTATTTTGTTCCCATATGGGTATTTCAGTTGTTTCAGAACCATTTGTTGAAAAGGATGTCCTTTTCCTATTGAATTATGGTGGCACCTTTGTTAAATATCACTTGACCTGTGGGTCTATTTCTGGAGTCTCCAGTACCTTTTATTAGTTGATATTTTTATACATATGCCTGTATCAGACTCTATCAATTACTGTGGATTTGTAGTAATTATTGAGATTAGTAGTTATAAGTCTTCCAAATCTGTTCCTTTAGAAGATTGTCTTGACTATTCTAGGACCTTTGTATTTCCACATAACTTTTTTTTTAGTTGGAGTCTCACTGTGTCACCCAGGCTGGAGTAGAGTGGCATGCTCACGGCAACTGCAACCTCGACCTGCTGGGCTGTTGGGCTCAGGTGATCCTTCCGCCTCAACCTTCCAAGCGGCTGAAACCACAGGAATGTGCCACCATGCCCAACTAATTTTTGATTTATTGAACAGATGCATTATCGCCATATTACTCAGGCTGGTCTTGAACTCCTGAGCTCAGGCAATTCTCTTGACTCCACTTCCCAAAGTGCTGGGATTATAGGTGCAAGCCACCATGCATGGCTTTCATATAACTTTTAGGAAACGTGTCAATTTCTAGTTGGAGGGGAGGACTGTTGGCATTTTTTTTTGAGTCGGAGTCTCACTATATTGCCTAGGCTAGAGTGCAGTGGCACGCTCACGGCCACCGCAGCCTCAACCTGATCCTTCCGCCTCAGCCTTCCAAGTAGCTGGAACTACAGGCATGCGCTATCATGCACATCTAATTTTTTTATTTATTGTAGAGACCAGGTCTCGCCAAGTTGCCCAGACTGGTCTCGAACTCCTGAGCTCAGACAATCTTCTCACCGCTACCTTCCAAAGTACTGGGATTATAGGTGCATGCCACCATGCCCGGCCTGCCTGCTGGTATTTTGATTAGAATTATGTTGAATCTATAAATGAATCTTGGGAAAAATGACATCATGGTAATATAGACTCTTCTGATCCTGGCATGCACTATGCTCTCCATTGATTTAGGGCTTTGATTTTCCTCAGCAGTGTCCTGTGGTTTTTACTGTGGAGTTCATGCCCATCTTCTGTCAGACATATCCCTAAACGTTTGATGGTTCTTGATGTAATTGACAATGGTATTGTTTTTCTAAACTTAAAGTTCTTATTGTCTGCTATTATATAGAAATACAATTGACATTCGTATATTGACCTTGTAATCTATGACCTTGCTAAATTCACTATGCTGGCTTGTAGAATCCTTGAGATTTTCAATGTACACAGTCGTGTCATCTGTCTAACTTTTCTTTTTCATGCCTCTTGCATTGAATGGAACCTCCAGGAAAAACTGAACATGTTGAGAGTCGAGGATATTTGCTCTTCTTGTTCCTCATCTTAGTGAGGCAAAAATTCAATCTTGGCCCCATTGTATAAGACATTAGCTGTGAAATTTTTATCAGTTCCCTTTACAGGATGAGGATGGTTCCCTTCTTTTCCTAGTTTGCTGATTTTTCCAAAAAAATAATGAATGGGTATTGAATGTTGCCAGATGTTAATATGGCAACATCTATTAATATGATCATGTGACTTGTCTCCTTTGTTATTTAATATGGTGAATTACACTGATTTTTGAATGTTGGCCCAACCCTTCATTTCTTGCATATTTATTGTCCTTTTTATGCATTGCCAGGTTTTATTTCCTAGTATTTTGTTAGAAAGGTATCATGAGGATATTGGCCTGCATTTGCTTCTTTTATAATGCCTTGGTCAGGTTACATTGACTTTATTAAATTAAGCCAGACTCGGTGGCTCAGCCTATAATCCCAGTGCTTTGGGAGGCTGAGGTGAGTGGATTGCCTGAACCTGCGGGTTCGAGACCCGCTTGAGGCAACTTGGCGAGACCCCATCTCTACAATAAATCAAAAATCAGCCAGGCTTGGTAGTGTGCACCTGTAGTTCCAGCTACTTCGAAAACTGAGGCGGAAGGATCGCCGGAGCCCAGCAGTCGAGGCTGCGGTGGCCGAGAGTGGCCACTACACTCCAGTCTGGACGACAGAGTGAGACTCCAACTAAAAAAAAAAAAAAAAAGTAAATAAATTAATTAATTAATTTTAAAAAATGAATTAAGCGTTTTTCTAAAATATTTTGCTTTTTGGCATAGTTTTTGTAATACTTGCCATCGTTTTTTCTGAAATGCTTGATAGAATTCAACAATGAAACCATCTGGGCCTGGGAAGCTGTTTTGTTTTGTTTCTGTAGGAAGATTTTTAGTACTGAGATGCTCCATGAGACTTAGTCGGAAAGCTAAGGGATTCTTGTCATCAGCCAGGGGAATAAGTCCTTCATTTTTTAGGAGAATCTCTGTAGTCATTCCAGCATCCCTCACATCCGCTAATCATTTATCCAGATCTTCTGTATCTTGATTTTTTAGTCTGGCTGTTCTACCAATTACTGAGAGAGTGATGTTAAAAATTCCAGCTATAATTATGAATTTGTTTCTCCTTCCTTTTATTTCTGCCAGATTGGCTGTCTATATTTCGAAACATTATGTCACACTTATTTGAGGTTGTTGCATCTTCTTGTTTCATTGGCCTTGTTGCATCTTCTTGTTTAATTGGCCTTGCAGAATTGAATGTCCTCCTTTATCTCTAGTATAATGCTCCTGGTCTCGAAGTCTACGTCATCTGATATTAGCGCAGCCAGACCAGCCTCCTTATGCTTACTGCAGTGTGGTGTAACTTTTTCTGTCTTCTTGTCTTCTTTTGCACTTGTATCTTTAAAGTGCAAACAAATTTTTTTAAGTAAATATCTTTTAGACAGCGTATAGGTGAATCTTGCTGTCTTGCCTAAATATAGTGATCTCTGCTTTTGATTGGAAGGCTCAGTCCCTTTGCATCAGCATCGTGTGAAGCCAAGTCTGCCATCCTATGTGTCCACCATCTTTCTTTTGTCTGCCAGTGCTCCTTCCCTGCCTTCTTTGGTGCTAGTTGAATTTTCCAACAATTCCATTTTATTTCCTCTGTCGGCGTCTTGGCTTCTCAACTATACCTTCTAGGGGAAGGAGGAGTTTCTCTAGGGCCAGTAACACCCATCCTTCACTTCTCACGGTCTGTGCAAGGCCATTCTTGCATCTGACATTCTTCCCACTTCCCACTTCGCGGAGTAAAAACGTGAGGGCATTGTTACTCTGCTCCACACTCTTTCTTTGTGCTGTTGTCGTCATATGTTTTACTTCAAGAGGAACACGGTCTCTTCTGTTTACCCGTGTCTTTGACAAGTCTAGTAGGTCTTCTTTCTTTTCCACAGGTGAAATTTCCCATCTGGAATTATTTCTCTTCAACCTAAAGAACCTCCTTTCATTTTCATGCTGACTGCTGGTGGTGAATTCTCCCAGCTATTGCTGCTGTGAAAATGACTCTTCTTCAACCTCTTTTTTTTATGTATTTGAGTTGAGTCTCACTCTGCCTACCAGGCTGGAATGCAGTGGCACACTCACGGCCACCCAGCAACCTGCTGGGCTCCTGTGATCCTTCCACCTCAGCCTTCCAAGTAGCTGGAACTGCAGGTGTGAACTACCATGCCTGACTATTTTTTATTTTATTGTAGAGACGAGGTCTCACCAAGTTGCCCGGGCTGGTCTCGAACCCGCGGGCTCAGGCAGTCCACTTGCCTCGGTCTCCCAAAGGCTGAGCCACTGAGCTTGGCCTTCAACCTCACTTTTGAAGAATATTGCCACTAGTTATTGGATATTGGGTTGACATATTTTTTTCTTCTTTAAATACTTTGAAGATATTATTTTATTTTCTTCTGGCCTCCATAGTTTCTGATGGAAAAAAAATCAAGTTATTTTAAGCATGGTCTTCCTATATGGAATGTATCTTTTTTTTTCCTTCTTTCCATTTTCAAGTTTGTATTTCTAATTTTTGTTTTCAGCATTCTGATTATTATATTCCTAGGCGCCTTGACAAAAATTCCGCTCGGGGTTCTTTTGGACAAATATGTATAATGGCATTTTCATCAGATTTGATAAATTATTAACTATTATTTCTTCAGATATATTTCTCTTTTCCTTTTGGGACTCCAGCTACACACATGCTAGAGTATTGCCCCACAGGTCCCCAGGCTCTGCTCATTTTTCAAAAAATATTTTGCTCTCTATTCGTCTAATCGGATAATTTCCAATTACTTGTCTTCAGGTTCATTGACACTTTTTTCTCTCCTCTCTAATCTGTTACATTCAACCAGAAATTTGCTTTTTTAAAATTTTGGTTATTACAGTTTTTAGTTTTAGCATTTCCATCTTTTTTTGTTTTTTTTTTCCTCTACTGAGATTTCCTATCTGTTCATTCATTAATACTATTTTTAAGGAAAACATAACTTCTAACATATTTATGATATTTATATTATAATATCTGCTTTAAAGGATTCATCTGCCAAACCCAGCATCTGGCTTATCTTGTATCTTTACTGTAGGTTACATTTTTGCATTTCCTTGCATGTTCAGTAATTTTATATTATGTAATGGACATTGTGGATGATACACTGTAGTGTCTTGTCATTTAATTATGTTTTTTAGAAGAGTGTTGATTTTTGTTCTAGTAGGTAGTTCAATTATTGACTGATTGCTTTAAAATTAGGTAGGATTGGTTTTATGTTCTGTTAGCGCACATCTTTGGAAGTTCCAGGTGTTTCCCAAGCCTGTTATCTTGCCTGCAGATGTCATCAGACTGAATTTTAGATCTTATTTGGGCAGGTCTACTCCAGGGAATGGCCCTCAGTCCTGCAGTGAGGTACTGTCTTGTCTCAGCTACATATCCAGAATGTCAGGGAGTTAGTCACAAGGTCTCTGCCAGGCTAGACCTCCAGACTCCCCCAACGTCTATGGCCCCAGCACATCTCATATCTTCTTATCACTTCTCAACCTGGGGCAGCTGCACTCAGCTGCATGTCATCTTGCCTTATGCACATGCCACTCAGCCTGTGGGAAGTATTCACGGAGCACTCATACACAGACAGTTTGGGCCTCACGGCAAAGCCCCTTCCTCTCCCGATCCCAGCCTTTTGGGCGGCCACCCTCTGATCCCTGCCTCCGGGCTCAGTGGCAGTCTGCACTCTGCCTGCTCTTCCACCTTCAGAAAGTCGTGCCCAGGCCCAGAGCCAGGCAGTGGCGGGCTCAGGCCCGGGTCTCCGTCTTGCAGAGGCGCCGCCTTGTGTTGCCAAGTGTGCGGGGCCAGGAAACAGCTGCCTTGGGTCTTTGGTCCAGTTTTATGGCTATCAGGGTTGTCGAGTTACCGTATCAGAGTTGGAAGTAAAAAGAACCCTGCCAGTTACTGACCCGAACGTCCACTCAGCTGGCCCGTCCCTTATATTTTGGAGGGTGTGGGTCTTCGTGTGTGAGATGCACTTATTTTTGTCATTGAGGCTTCAGGAGGTGTTCTGTGTCTATCCCTGACATAGGCTCACTTCCCGGTGCATTCCCCTGTGGCGACGCTTCTGGTTGCCTTGGCCCGCCTGTCTGGGCAGGCCAGCTCTGATGGCTCTCACACTGTGGGATTTGCTCACAGTGCCCAGAGCAGGCAGAGCTCCAGATGCCACACTCATCTCAGAGTGCGCTCCCACCCCACTTTCACGACTGCTTTCTGCTTGGTCGCAGGCTGTCAGAAAACATCTCGTTCATGCTGCAGTCCAGACCTCAGACCTCACCTTGGCTCTAACCAGGACCCTCCTGCCCCTGCCCCTGCCCCTCAGTGGGTCCCGTGGTGCCCCACAGCTCCCGGCCCACAGGGGCTGCCGAGCTCCGGTCCCCTGATGCCACGATCTCTCTGCTCCTCCACAGAGCCTCACCACGTTGCTCGCTTTCCCTAAGGTTACATGTCTATTAGTGTGATTTTTATTCTCTGTCTTGGCCAAAGGCCAGTCAGTGCATGAGTCCTCTAGAGTCTGCCTTCAGCAGAATTTGCTGGATCTGTTCATGCTGGTGGCTCAAGGCAGTGTTTGGGATGTGCTGTCAGTGGCAATTTTTTGGGTGTGGTTCCTTATTTCTGCTCTTGCACATGGGAGCTTCTCCAGCCCCTGCCCAGACCCCATGGTCCAGCAGAGGCAGAAGCAGCAGCAGAGGCCAGGCGGGTGATTGTGAGCAGGGGACACATGTGCCCAGGAAGATCCTTAGCAGAGGAGACCAGAGTGGAAACTAGAAGCAGAGCAGCGAGGACCGCATCCTTAAAGGCCTTGGACTTCAGGCTTTGGCTGTGAGTGATGGAGCTATGTGAGACTCACTCCCACAGTCCCACCAGGAGCCTTCCAGGAGGTGACAGTGCTGATGGGCAGGGAAGGCGTGGTCCCTGCATTTGCTGGGCCCCGCGGCTCTCACCAGCTTTCTCTCAGGTTTCCAGGGTTGGCAGGGGTCATCTCTCTGTCCCTGTCCGCAAGCCCTCAAGGTAAGTCAAGGGTGTCAACCAGAAGAATGCCAAGCCCCCCCCCCACTGGGACCGTTCCAGCCCGGCACGGCCTCCAGGCAGCCCCGCCCAGGCTCTCTGACCCTGCATTGCCTCCCAGCCTCATGACCCTGCTCCGCTGCCAAGTGCACATGGAGATGGCACACATCGAGGAGGACGAGGACCGGCTGGAGCCCGCCATGGAGCACCTGCGGAAGGCCGCGTGCCTCGACAGCCTGGGCCTCTACCAGGACAAGCTCCAGATGGCCTCTAATCGGTTACGCCTGTGCACCATGCTCTACCAGGTCCCTGAGCGTGCCGAGGACAAGGCCACCATGGCCATCGAGCAGGTGCTGCCCTGGGGAGGACGGATGGGTGGCTGGGGAGTCCGGGGCCCCGCAGAGGGAGTGGGGCCTGGGCCGAGCTCTGAGGTGAAGGGCACAGTGAGGAGGAAGCTTCCCGGGACCCACCTGTCGGCGAGGAGGCCTGGGAACACGCTGCTGCCCTGTGCGGTGCAAGGAGTCACTCAGGCCTTTGCTGGAAGCCAGATGTTCCCGGAAAGTCAGAGAAAGTGTTGCTTTGGATCCGATGGTAACTCGCTCATCGTCCTCTCGCTCTTCTTTCCTGAGGCCAAAAAAGCGACCCCAAAAGACAGCGTCAGGAAGAAGCGAGCCCTTCTGGTGAATGCGGGCCTGGCCTTGGCCCCCGACACGTTTCAGATCGTGCTGGACAGCGAGAATGAGACCAAAGGTGAGCGGCCATGCTTGGGCCCCGAGCCCGGAATGTGTCTGCCTCGACGGTTCTGATCCTGCTCAGGTGTCACCTGGGCCTTGGGCTCTTCCAAGGACAGCCCCAGACACATGTGGGGGACAGTGTGGTCTCCACCTAAAGGCTTGAGCCGCCCAGGGCTAACCCCCAGGACCTCAGAATGACCCTTACGTGGCGGTGGGGCCTTTAAGAGGTGACTAAGGCAAAATTAGGTCCTCAGGGTGAGCCTCATCCAAAGTGACGGGTGTCCTTAGCGATGGCCCGTTCCCCACCTCGGCCCGGGCTCTGCTGCTGTGCGTCTGTCAGACCATACTCCAGCTGCGTCTGCGGGCTCGGGCTGCTGTGTGGAGTCCACGTGCTGCAGCGTGAACAGCAGGACTGTGTTTCTTGCAGCCTTGTAGGCTGGAAGCCTGAGGTCAAGGTGTCACAGGACGTGATCCTCCTGAGACTTCTCTCTGGGGCCCGTGGACACCGTCTGCTCCCTGTGTCCTCACAGGCCGGTCCCTCTGTGTGCGTCTATGTCCTCATCGCCAAGGACACTGGCACTTTGAATTAAAGCCCCCCCAATGACCTCATCTTACCTCAATCACCCCTTTAAAGACCCTGCCTCCAAATAAGGGTGCATTCTGAGGTCCCCAGGGGTTGGAGCTTCCACATATCCTGCTTCAGGGAGGCTCACAGTTCAGCCCGTAGCACCGTCCGAGGCACAAGGACGGGGCAGGGGCCGGGCTGCCTTCTGTGTGTGCGTGACAAGGTCAGGCTTGAGAGCATCCCACTCGCCTCACTGTTACCTGTTGGCTCAGGGAGCTTCTGCATGCACGCTGGGCGAGAGGACGTAAGCCCTCACTGCCCCGCGTGTGACTGGTGAGCCCAGTTAAAGGGGGACGTAGCACACGCGCGGCCCCCAGCAGCTCTGGCCCATGCCGGCGTCTCTGGTTGGACAGGGCTTCTCCACCTCCTTCAGGCCAGCGGGCAGCAGGGCTGCTCAGGAGCCCTGCTCCTGGTCCTCCAGGGTCCTGCCTGCAGCCACTGCAGGGTTCCTAAAGCTCAGGGCCAGCCTGCTGGTGGCTTTCACTCAGCCTGACACCAGGCATCACACAGATATGCCTGGGGAGATGGCAGTCTAAAAGGCAACTGGGCACAGTCGTGGGTCTCAGATGAGGAGGGGAGGGTGCAGTGGGATGGGGCTGTGCCCCGGCTTGGGAGTGACCCTGAGAGGCATGGCTACCCTTGTCTGCCATGCTCCCTCATCTCTCTTGGTCGTTCTCATTCCTGTGGCCTCATTTTTGCCCTGACAAGTTTGAGGAGCAGCTGTAACCTGCCAGCATCACCTGGACCCCTCTGCTTTGCTTTCTGGATTCGTTTTACTTAATAAGTGTGTCCTGCTGCCTACCTGGGGTCATGGGGCAAGATAGCACCTAAACCCCGCAGGAGATGCCCTGTGCCCACCCCAGGGAGCAGGGCCTTGGGTTGGCTCTTGAAGGTAAATCTCTGTGCCGGCTGAGAAGGCAGGACTGCAGCCCAGGGGAGACATAGCTCTGAAGGCACAGCCTCCTGCCCCGGGGTCTCCTGGGGCCGGGATAACCCTCCACCCAAGGCCCAGTGCCCACTGCATCCTGAGATCAGCTGTACTGGGCGGACCGACCCTCTGTGTGAAGTTGAGTCCTGGGTGTTCATGGTTTATGGGCCAGGAAAAGGAGCAGCGATTCAGAACCTCCAGTGTCAAGTGATTCAGCCACTGGGCCTTGGGGCAGACTGTGGGTGCTGCCGAGGGGCCGGGCACTTCTGCCTGAGGACGCCTGGACACTGCCAAGCGGAGTGGGCCTTGGGGTCAGGGGCCTGACAGGCTGCCACTGAGGGGCCTGGAGGCTTCCCATACTCAGAGGTGCAATTAGCTCGGCTTCGTCATGGTCAGAAGACCCTAATGGCACCACTTTGCCACTCTGCAGAGCGTCCAGCTCCCAGAGTGGTGGATGCAGGGCCCCAGGGTTGCTACCCATGGGTGGCCAGCACAGGGCGGTTTATTACAGCCGGCTCCTCCATGTTGCCTACCCCCGACCTGCAGCGCCAACCCCTGCATTTTGACTTCTGCCCTCAGTTTCCACTGGGAAAAACCGGGGCCGCTTCGCCTTTCTCTCCGCAAAGGCTCGGCATTACACCATCAGTGTGGACAAAGCCGCCGGGCACCTGCAGCGCTTGGGTCACGAAAATGGCCAGGAGAGGTGAGTGACGAGACCCGAACAGGGCAAAGCACCGGCCGGGGCTGTCGTGGAGAAGCGGTCTGTGCTGCTGCTCAGTGACGGCCCTGGGTCCCTGCGTGGGGCCACCAGGGGAGGTGCTGAGACACCTGCTCCAGGGTGGGAGGTGGCCACAGGTCCGGCATCTCCAGGGACCCTGCTGGGGAGCTTGACGGATGGGACCTCCCCTCCTGGCTGTGACAAACAAGCTGCAGCCTGGGAGGTGTGCAGTCACCCCGTCCGGGCTGGTTCACTCAGGGCGGATCATCGCACCAGGCTTCTGGACATGGTGACCAGGATGCAGTGGCCAGAGCTGGCTGATTTTGGGTGTCAACTGTAGGGCCCTCAGCCCAGGGACACCTGCCCCACACCTCACCTGGGAGTGAACTATGTGGGGCCTTTCTCTTGGTCACGGGGGTGGGAGGTGCCGTGGACATTTGTGAGGTGAGAGCAGAGAGCTGTGCCCTGACCCTGAGGACAGCCCACCCTCGCCATTCTACCCTGACCCCGGGGACAGCGCACCCCGACCGCTGTGCCCTACGTCCAAGGACAGCCCCACTCCTGACCACTGCACCTGACCCCTGGGGACAGCCCGCCCGTCAGGCTGTCTTCTGGAAAGCAGTTATTCAGGGTGTTTGCTGATGCTGCAACCACATCGATGCTCCTTTTCCCCCTTGTTTGGGTCTTTGGTGAACAGGATACAAATCTGGGCAGAGTTAGCCAAAGTCGCCCGGAAGCAAGGCGTGTGGGACGTCTGCCGGACAGCTAGTCGCTTCTGCCTGCTGTATGACAACATCAGGGTGAAGAAGTCGGCGAGGCTCAGGAGAGGTGCGTGCCCCCGCGAGTGCGCTCAGCCTGGCCACGGCCACCCCCGGGCTAGGCCTCCTGAGTCCCCAGATGGGTCCCGAAGTGGTGGATCTGGGCCTTCACACAGGAAATGGTCTCTCTCGACGCGTTTCCAGGTGACCACAAGGCACTGTGCGTGGTAATTGTAGCAACAGCAATATGGTCATCACAACGACTGTTTTTGCCACTAATTACTGGGCTGCTGCCAAGCCTGGCTGCGTGCTGGCCATGCCAGGAGCACGGAGCACCATCATCACATGGGGCCTCTCGTCACTCGATGGCTCTTGAAGGGCTTGGGCAGGGGCAGCCACAGCTGAGCAGAGGCTGCCGTGCTGGATACCTGCACGCAGAGGGCAGAGGCCTCAGACTCAGCATAGCAGCTCTCTGGGCGAGCGTGTTTCTCAGGATGTGGGCGAGGTGGATCCCCACGGTCAGCACCCGGTTCTGGAGAGGCGCCGGCCTCAGGCACATCAAGGCCCAAAGGGATGAGGGAGGGAGGCAGCAGACAGAACAGACGTGGAGGACCTGGGAGTCCTGCAGGAGCCAGGGAGGGCCCGCCCCCAGGAAGGCCAGGGACATGAGAGGCAGCAGGGAAGGTCGCTGCTGCTTGAAGCTGGGCGAGCACTCAAGCAAACCAAGAGCATCTGCAGGGATGGGACCGGGGGCGAGCTTTGGCCAAGGGTTGGCAGTGGGGACACCTCAGACATCCCACGGGCATCCCTGGGCAAAAGGCCCATCTCCGAGAAGCTCCCATCCCCCTTCCCGCCTGGGCGAGCTCTGCACAGAGCTGGGGAAAGGCTGAGCGCTCGGAAACGACAGGAATCGGGCATCATTTGTTTGCTAGAAAAGACCTCTTTACCAGATGCCCTTTCCCGCAGGAAAGAAGAGGAGAGGTAGAAACAGTTCACTGCAGGACGAATGGGGCCAGTCCGAGGCCGCCTTACAGTGGCAGGCTTCTCCTGACCTCCTGCGGAAGTTTGCGGAGGTGGGGTTCATCAGCGCTGAGGTACGTCTCTGTCCAGGCACCGGGAGGGTCGAGCTGGCATGACCGTGACAGCAGCCTCTGCGTCAGTGTGGCCTGCAAATGCAGTGGAGATATTTATCACAGCACGCACCTCTGCACTTGAGATAAAACTATATGCTAGAGAGGAAAAAGGTCCTGGATTAGTGGGAGATTTTCCAGGTGAAAAATACAAGTCGAAATGTTTCATTATGTGCGTGGATGTAAATTTTTCCTTAGAAATAATTTCTGAATTGTGAATCCAAAGCCACAGAGATATGTGGTAGATTGCTCATCTGCTTGGGAATATTTACATCGGAGTAGACTTCAGATGCACTTTGAATGGGGTGTGACGTACCGGGCACATGCTAAATGTGTTTGTGCACCAGGTCCAAAGCCTCACAGTGAGCTTGTTCCCCTCAAACACGTGGACACAGGGCTTGTGCTATAGGAGGTGGCTGAGCTGGACCCAAACTCAGCCCTGGGACCCCAGGTCTGAGCTCTCAGCCGCTGGACCTGTGTCATCGGGAGTGGGGCTTTTGTGACATCTTGTAATTTCAAAATTCTTAGAGCCACTCTGGGTCGCTTTCATGAGTTTGCTCCGTGGCATGTGCTGTCAGTCTCAGAAAAGTCCCTGGTTTATGCAGGAAGTCATCCAAGTGTCCCCCAAGTGCCAGGTCGTGCCCTAAAATGACAAGCAGAGCAGACCCCCTTGCTCAGGGAGCCCACCCCAAGTGGTGGAGCTGAGTTAGCTGAAGAAAACAGACAACAGGGCCATTCTAGGACACAGGGCTGCACAGTGAGGTCCACCTACACTTGAGGGCCAGCCCAGGCCTCTCTCCTCAAGCCCCTATCAGCCTGTCCCCATAGGCTTAGCAGTCTTTAATGCTCAAAACATATTTTCTAGCCGGGTTCAGTGGCTCAGCCTGTCATCCCGCGCCTTTGGGAGGCTGAGGTGAGTGCATTGCCTGAGCCTGCGGGTTCGAGACCCGCCTGGGCAGCGAGACCTCATCTCTACAATAAATCAAAAAATCAGCCAGGCGTGGTGGCGCATGCCTGTAGTTCCAGCTACTCAGAAGGCTGAGGCGGAAGAATCGCCGGAGCCCAGCAGGTCGAGGCTGTGGTGGCCGGGAGCGGCCACTGCACTCCAGTCTGGGCGACAGAGTGAGACTCCAATTCAAAAAAAAAAAAAAAAGGCATTTTCTAGGTAGTCAGGGAGGCATGAGTGCTGGCTGGTGTTTGATAATATTAGGAGGTTACTGTTCATCTTCAGAGCTATGATGACAGCGGTGTGTGGTGTTTTGAAAAGAGCCGTTCAGCTGGGTTCAGTGGCTCATGGTGGGAGGCAGAGGCAAGAGGATTGCCTGAGCCCATGGGTTTGAGACCAGCCTGGGCAACTTGGTGAGACCTCATCTCTACAATAAATCAAAAAATTAGGCTGGGTTCGGTGGCTCAGCCTGTAATCCCAGCACTTTGGGAAGCTGAGGTCAGTGGATTCCCTGAGCCCACGGGTTTGAGACCAGCCCGGGCAACTTGGCAAGACCTTGTCTCTACAATAAATCAAAAATTAGCTGGGCACAGTAGCACACGCCTGTAGTTCCAGCTACTTGAAAGGCTGAGGTGGAAGGATCACTGGAGCCCAGCAGGTCGAGGCTAGGGTGGCTGTGAGTGTGCCACTGCCCTCCAGCCTGGGCAGCAAAGTGAGACTCCAAATCAAAAACTATATATATGAGCTGGACATGGTGGCACATGACTGCAGTTTCAGCTCCTTGGAAGACTGAGGCAGAAGGATCACCTGAGCCCAGCAGGTCGAGCCCAGCAGGCCCCGGCACTCCAACCTGGGCGAGAGAGTGAAAGACTCTCACTCAAAAAAAAAGGAGAAGAAGAAGAAAAGAGCCATCTTTCTCTTCCCAAAAGTGTTCACGTGGGTGGGTGATGAGAGGCTGTGAGGGTTTGGTGTCGAGGTAGGCCCTGGCTGCGTGGGACTCACCAGACGGTCTTTCGGCCTCGTGTTTGGCATTTTCGGGATCAGAGCTGAAAGGAAAGGCGCCCGGGGTGTGCTCCCACCTTGCACAGGGTCTGTGCTACACCATGACACTCCCTCTGCACACATCTTTGCAGGCCACTGTCCACCTACTGCGGTCAGAAGGTGTAGAGCTGAATGACCCGGCCGTCCCCCCCGAGGACTTGAGCCACCACCCGGCCGGCTATGTGTCTGAGCCGCCAGAGGTGAACCCAGAGTGGATCACATACAGGTAGGCTAACCCTCACCCCCCACCCTCACCCTCACCCTCACCCTCACCCTAACCCTAACCCTATGGATTGCAGGTCAGAGCGTCTCTCAGGGCCAATATGGGGAGGGACACCTTTCCTATGTCTAGAAAGCAGCCTTTTGTGCGGAAGTATCTAGTCTCACAAAAATAATGAAGATGATCCCATATAAAACAAGGCTACAGACTGTCTTATTCGTTTTTAGCAATGTGTCCTAGCGAGACAGGAGGATAGCTTTTTATTATGTATGAGTGAAGGAACAAGACTGTTTTCCCTGTGTGTTTTAATAATTCAGACTTGCTCATTCCAATTAACCTCTCTCTTAATTAAATGAGCTATTAAGTTGTTAATAAAAATGAGTTATCAAGGAGATAGTGTTTGTGATGCAGAATAGAGGGAAGGAACAATTTCTGTCTTTACTGAGAGGAAAATATGTGATCTACCTCTTGATGTGGAAAAAATTGTCAAGGAATTTGTCAAGGCCCAGGCGCATCTCAAGAATTCTTGGTATGGAAATAAAAAAAATTCGTTTGCACAGAGCATCTCAAAAGATTTGCCCATGTGAGATTCCAAGGTCAAAAACAGCCATGAGATCAGGGTGCTGTATTAACAATGATGATTTTTGGCTATCTTTAAATCTAAAATTAAATATTTTTAAATTGACAAATAATCATCATACCTATCTACGGGGTACATAGCAGTGTTTGGGACACATAATGTGCTGTGATCAGATCAGGGTGATTGGCACACTCATCGTCTCAAACCTCAATCATATCCTTGATTTGTGTTGGGAACATTCAATATTCTCCTTCTAGCTATTTGAAAGTATGAAATCCGGCCGGGCTCGGTGGCTCAGCCTGTAATCCCACGCTTTGGGAGGTTGAGGTGAGTGGATTGCCTGAGCCACGGGCTCGAGACCCATGTGGGCAACTTGGCGAGACCTCATCTCTACAACAAATAAAAAAACTAGCCAGGCGTGGTAGCGCGCGCCTGTAGTTCCAGCTACTTGGAAAGCTGAGCGGAAGGATCGCCGGAGCCCAGCAGGTCGAGGCTGTGGTGGCCGGGAACGTGCTACTGCACTCCAGTCTGGGCGACAGAGTGAGACTCCAACTTAAGAAAAAAAAAGTATGAAATCCATTATTGTAACAATAGTTGTCCTGTGGTGGAAGAGAACACTGGATCGGATTCATCCCATCTGGCTGCATAAAGTTACTGAATGTGGTCATGATCACAATCCAATTATTTGTGTCTCGGAAGCTAAGCACGACATAACGGTGTTCATCCAGTACATGGGGGAAGAGGACACTGTCTTCTATACTTACTACACTTTTACTGCACCCGCCCCAGTGGAGTCCTGCAGAGGGAAGAGGAAGAGAGAATAATCACTGCAGCACCAGTCATTTTAGGAGGATAATGTTTGTCTTGGCATTTGAAGATCATCTCTCAGACATCAGTAGCTCAGGGCTTTGTGAGGGAGCTGGCCCAGCCCAGGCCACCCCGGTTCCCAGCACTGACAGTCCAGCATTGTTTTAGGTAGGGCAGTGGATGCCTCTCCAAGGACCTGGCCCAAGCCTAGAGCAGAGCTCTCCACTCCTGGTGGCCCTGCTTATGGATAGAGGTGGGGCTGAAAATGAGGGCCCAGGCTGTTTTGGGGTAGCCCACGAACTGAGCGTGGCTTTGTCATTTTAAAATTTGTATGAGCTGAGCTGAGCGTGGCTTTGTCATTTTTAAATTTGTATGGCAAAATAGGAAAAGTATGCAACAGAGACTATACGTAGCTTGCAAAGCTTAAGATACTTGCTATCTGGCCCTTTACAGAAAAAGTTTTCTCAGTCTGGTCTAGAGGACCAGACAGATGTGGGCCACATTTGCATGGGGCTGGGTGACCGTGAAGGCCTGTCCTCGGTGTGCCCAGCTCCCTGAGGAAGGCAGCTCGTGTGCCACGGGGGGGCGGAGCGGGGATGAATGGTACCCCTTGGCCGAGAGAGAGTGCATGCCACAGAATGGAGAGGGGCAGGGGCGGCTGCGGGGGTGGCCAGGCAGCCTGGCATGCCCTCGGGCTGGGAGGCCCGTGGAGGGCCAGGAGCCTTGCCGGTGAGTGACGGTCCTGTTGCCACAGATGTGTGAGCTCATAGCCACGAGAATCAGCCACGGGACGACTGTCAGTGTCCGGGGATCGGGGGTGAGAATGAGCACAAATTGGAGAAGAGGAGACAGAAGAAATGGGGAGAGTAGGGGCGGACCCAGAATGCTGCAGGCGGCACAGCGGCCGGGAGGACGGAATTGAGGCTGTCCCTGCGTCTCTGGCAGGGGAGCCCCAATCAAGAGCCCAGGGCTCCACAGCCTCGGGCTGGGGCCACTCTGGAAGAGCTCACGCTTGCTCCCGAGAGGGCTTGTCTGGGGAAGTTTTGTCTCCAAGGCTTCTGGTGTGTGTTTTGCAGAACCTGGATAGAGAGCCTGTCTCAGTGCACCATGAGCCACTGGCTGCGCTCTGCAGAGATCGGACAGGAGATCCAGGAAGCCTGGATTGTGCAGAATGCCGTGGTCTATGTCCTGAATCACAACCACCACCTCATCCTGGCCGGACGGCAGAAGGAGCTGGTAGACACCTTGCTCCGCCTCCTGGACATTGTCAAGGCCACAGGCCACAGCGGGTGGGTGTGAGGCACACCGTATCCATGTGGGGAGGGGCCTGGGGCTCCAAGAGGCCCACAGAATCGGGGTCGGGGCTGTAGGGTCCGGCATATGTTCACTCTGAGGGCGGCTGGAGCCACCGAGGAACCAGCAGGGGCTCGGGAAGGGCTGTGTCCGCCATCCCCAAGGTCCTGTTGACTCGTGCACCCTTGAGCCAGACACTCACCCCCTCTGAGCCACAGGCGGTTTGTGGCAGTTGACGGGCCTTGGGCCTGTGCCAGGCGCTGACGAGGCCAAGACCTGTGTAGAGCTCCCAGCCTGCCTCACTCTGCTCAAACGAAAGCACTGGGGGAAAGGCTTGCCTGTAATCTGACTCACCCTGGAGCAGGAAAGAGGGACTCGGGGACAAGTCTCATTCTGTCTTTTTAGGAAGGAGGTTGAAAGCCTATGTCTATTTTTTTTTTAATCCAGATGGATGTGAACTTGTGAGAGACTAACATTTTTTCCAGCTAAAATTAGAAATTTAGAAACATTAAGTTGGGTCAAAGTTTTGTCTAAGATGAAGCTTTAAGACTCTCTATGTACTCTTTGTTGGGTTGGTTTTTAGTTTGAGCACTAGTGTTTTAATTTAATTTAATTTCTTTTTTGCCAGATACTGAAGTAGGAATGCTAGAATGAGTCAAAATGCAGCAGCGTATGCATATTATGATTTTTAAACCTATGGCTAATAAAGAAAACGTACCATGAACAAGTATTTGCTCAGTGGTGCTCACCTCTCCCCCAGGAGTAAGGCCCTAGCAGTTCTTCAGCTGTTGGAAGAAGCCAGGGATACACCCTGGATGTCAACACCCCGGGGCCCGGGAAGCCGAGTCTCTTACAGCATGGCCAACCCTCTGCGAGCTTCTGTTGTAGACAAAAATCAGACCTCACACCCCCACTCCTTTGTCTACAGAGGTTGTTTTTGACTATTTAAAATATTTAGTAGCAAAGTGTCTCCAGTGAGAAATGTGACCATTCTATCTAAACCCACTCCATCTGGCAACCAGCGGAAGGCTTGGACCATGGCTGACGGCTTCTTGGATGTCCCAGCAGCAGAACAGGAGGCAACGTAGCCTTTCTGCCCTTGGCCAGTTCCTCACAGGATGCTCTCAGGGGTCCAGCACCGGAGGCCTTCTTCTCCATGTGAAGCCTCCCCGTGGGAGGAGACAGTGCCATCAGCTGAGCAGGGTGACTCTAACTGTGCTTCCCACAGCTGACTCCTTCCCTCAGAAGGCCTGTTGCACTGTAGCTGAGAGAAGCAGGCAGCTACACTCTGGCTCAATTCTAGCAGAGG
This sequence comes from Carlito syrichta, assembly GCF_000164805.1. NCBI lineage: Eukaryota > Metazoa > Chordata > Mammalia > Primates > Tarsiidae > Carlito > Carlito syrichta. The sequence continues at coordinate 50,016 of NW_007247213.1, forward strand.
AAAGTCCTGTGAACACCCTTGGCCATCTCCAGGCCTTCCCAGCTGACTGAGTGCACAGACCCTGCTGGGGTCTATTGTGGCCTGTGGTGGCCTGTGGGGGGCTGTGGTCTCACCCTCTAATGTGCTTGTTTTCCAGGGACCCCGTGATATTGGTAACACTCTGCAATACCTTGGCTCGAGGCTTGATCATCAACTGGATTCAAGCCCAGGCAACTGAAAAGTCGAGAAGATTTGTGAGACCAAATATGTTTCACTCCCCATTGGATTCCGGGGCAGCCTCTGAGATCAAAACAGCGGTGGAGGTACAGCCTTCGTGATGGGGGAGTGACAGGGGGCGACCGGGGAGGGAGCCTGGCAGACCTGGGGCACCACGCTAGGCCATTCGGACCCTCATTTACTGGGTGTGAGAGACATGAGGGCAGTTTAGGAAGTAAAACACCAGGGGTTCCTGCTTCCAGCTGCAGGAAAGCAAGGAGAGGGAAGAGGGGGAAAGAAGACATGCAGACCTGGGAAAGCCCGGGGGTCTCCCTTCGGGGCTCAGGCCTCTCCTCAGGCTGGTTGTTCCAGTGCAGAGAGAAATATGGAGTCAGCTGAAAGGGCAGCACTGAAGTGGTGGGAAGCACCACACCCGTCACGTGCACGTGAAACGCTAGCCAGCTGAGTGCACAGGGAGACAGTGACAGCATGGGAGGGTCCCTTATTCCATGGAACTCATTTCCTTGAGTTGTAGTCTTCCAAAATGAAGGAGAAAAAATAATGTCCTCACTGACGGATGTAGCAAAAGTGTTTGATGTCACATCACCCATTTCTAACTTAAAATAGGCTTTAAAAACCTGTAAGAAAGCAGGTATTTTTTTTTTTTTTTGAGTTAGAGTCTCACTCTGTTGCCCAGGCTGGAGTGCAGTGGCATGCATGCTCACGGCCATCGCAGCCTCAACCTGCTGGGCTCGGGCGATCCTTCTGCCTCAGCCTTCCCAGAAGCTGGAACTACAGGCACCACACCCGTGTAATTTTTGGATTTATTATAGAGATGAAGTCTCGCAAAGTTGCCCAGTGTAGTTTCAAATCCGTGGGCTCAGGCAATTCTCTCACCTGGGTCTCCCAAAGTGCTGGAATTGTCGGTGTGGGCCACCGTGCCCAGCAAAAGCAGGTTTCTTAATGAGATTAAGGGCATCGAGCCACAACCCCGAGACCCCTGAATGTGGTGCCATCTGGAATTGGGAGGCCTTGCATTGTCCCAGTGGGTCCGATGCCCCGCGGAAAGGGGCATATGCTGCCACTCGCCCTGCGGGGTTCTGGGCCCTGGTGGAACCGTGGGCCCGAGCGTCCCAGAGCCTACACACAGCACCCGCAGGCGCTCAGTCCACTGCGGCAGGCTAGGGCCGGGAAGAAGGTCCTCGTGCCCTGGGGCCACGAGGACCTGAGAACAGTTGGCCACCAGGGCTCTGCCGTGGGCTGGAAAGGAGGGAGGGTGGGCGTGGCTGGTGGTGAGGGGCCACAGGGAGGCCAGTGGCCATGGGCGGGGCTGGCTGTGGCATCAAGCTGAGGTCTCTGTTCCGAAACGGGACAAAGGGCCAGCTCAAGGGGCTGCAGGGAGCAGGACCCTGGACTGGAAGAGGAGCTGGCAAAACAGAGACAGGGCTGGTGGGCAGGGCAGGTCGGTGGCAGGAGTCAGGTGGCCCGAGCCACAGGCAGCCGTCGTGGTGACAAGAAGGCGCAGCCGGGCACAGTGTCCCGTGGGAACTATGACGGAAGACAGTCCCCATCACAAGTGGCAGCACTTTGGAGTAACCGTGGTGGGACATGGGCATAGCCCTGTCTGGGAGCCGGGTGACGGAGACAGGGAATCACCCCGGACTCGGCTACCGCGTCAGCGTCGCCCGGAGACATTCCGACAAGATGGCTTTGCAACATCTGGCAAGATTGCTGAGGGCTTATCTGGAAGGGCAGGTGGAGGGAGAGGGAAGGGAGGGTGGCACGCTGTGGATGTCTGTACCACCAGGAGCGAGCGTTCGGGCTGTGTTTTAGCGGGGGAGGAAAGCAGCGCGAGAGTGAACGTCCATGGGTTCATTAAAGGTAACCCGTATGTTGGGTTTTCATCCCCCGCTAAAGAGGAGGAACTGTGGCACAGAATCAAGAGACGTGTCCTGGTCCCAGAGCGAGCAAGAGAGAAGCTGGGATGCAGCCCAGGTCTTCGGGGACCGGCTCACAGCCCATTCCTGCAGCAAAGCACCGGCAGCTCCAAACCTGTGCATTTGGGGCCCCAGTCCTTACCATCCCACCCCCGGCCAACACCAACCACAGTGGGAAGGGGGTTCTGAGAGACTGGGCTGCCTCACCGAGGCTTTGGTAGCTTCTGGTTTCTGGCCCACACCCTGGATAACACCTGGTGCGGTGATGACCCAGGGAGTGAGAAAGCTGGGGCGCACCATGGGGCTGGACAATGGCACCCTTGGGTGTGTGGCGTGTCCCTGGCACCCAGGGGGAGGGGTCCCTGAGAGGCATCTGCTGGGCTTGTGTTTTAGTTCCCAGCAGGCTGCAGGACTGGTGTGTGTTTAGGCACCTTTATGTCTAGCCCAGGAGCGAGGTCCGCTTGTTCTTTAGTGGTCTGGGTCTTGGCTCGAGGCCCCCCTGTCTAGAATTCAGACATCATGCCGCGGCCCATGTCTGTCCTAGGTCTGCGAGTTTGCCCTGAACCTGACCAACGGGAATATGCCCGAGGAGGTGGTCCCCACCCAAGGGCGGCAGCAGCTCATTGCCACCTGGGTGAAGGCCAAGCAGCTGATGCAGCAGCAGATCGGGCCGCAGCTGGGCACAGATGAGCAGGTGGGTGGCCTGACTGTGACACAGTGGCCGCGTCGGAGGCAGGTGTGGCTTGCAGGGCGGGGTCCTCGGGGACCACACAGCTTCAGTTATCCAGTGCAGCTCTAATGGCACCATCGGGGAAGGTCTCGTCTGGTGGGATTTCTTTTCCCGTGGAACTTGCCGCCCCTGGCTGCCCTGGAGACAGGGCACAAGACCTCCTTGCCGGCCTGGACAGAAGCTGCCGAACCTCTGGGAAAGCCACATCCTCTCAGGGTGCTTGTTGAGGCTTATTGTGAGGCCAGAGAATCACCTCCTCAACAGGGTGCCAGGACCCTCCCACGCCCCGTGGACACAAAGGGCTGTGGGTGTGGGAGGCTGAGGGAAGGCGAGGGACCAGCAGAGGGCAGGACTCAGGCCCAGCCCGTGAGCGCCTTGGCCCCTGCAGACACAGCCGAGGAGCTCATGGGGACACTCCCACAGACAAGCCCCTCCACGAGGGTGGCATGGCTGTAGAGTCAGGGAGGGGTCTACCCATCCAGCCTGGGGCCCGGAAGGCCTGCTGGAGGAGAGCTGTTTGAGCCTGGCCAAGAGTGAGGGGCCGGGGAGGGGACCGCAGAGGCAGAGCGGGCTCTGGGCATTGACCTGCCTGCCTTCCTTCCTGGGATCCTCCAGCTGTTAGACAATGCTCGCCAGGCAGCCGGGGGCTGCATCCTCGTGCCCCTTTTGTCCTATGGGGAGATAACTTGGGGGTGAACCTCCACAAAAGTAACCTAAGGAATGCACGCTCTAAATGTTGTGGTCTGGTTGTTTTCATAAAGCTAATATTTCACCAAGTTAAATGCACGAACATTCCGGACTCTCTCACAGCCCTCCCCTTGTGGGCCCCCTCGGCTGACATGTTCCGTGCTTCCTTCCCACCAGGACACCAACGAGGACATCAGCTCGGTGACCAGGGTCCTTGTTGCTCTGGAAATGTACTCGTGCAATGGGCTGGGGCTCATGGACTTCACCGTTCCCTCCCTGGCCCAGGTAGGTGTCACTAGGGTTCCTGGGAGGCATGCTGGGAGCTGGGTGAAGAGGCAGACCCCCCAACCCTAGAGAGACGAGAAGGCCAAGACTCAGAGGGTCTTGCCTGGAGTGGCCAGAATTTATCCCCATGCATGTGCTCCCCACGGCTCTCCCTGCCCGCCAGCAGCACATGAGTTGCTCCTCCTAGCACACCTTCAGCTTATGCTTGGAGCTTCCTTCTGCCCTGGTGTGGATGGAAAAAGTCTTCTGAGCAGATTCTCCACATCCTGTCCTACCCTGAGACTCGGGGCAGGTCAGGGGCGCCCACAGGGGCTGCACACAACTCGCCCCGTGTCTGGGACAGCCCCGCCTGGAGTGAAAGCTGCATGGACGCTGGGGGCCGCCAGCTTTGAGGAGGTAGCCCAGCCTTTGTGGTGGTTTGCCATGCCTCTGTGTGGAGTAGCACCCGCCCCATGCCACACCCCGATGAACATTAAGCCACTCATGAGGTTTCGCAAAGGTGAACGAGCGTGCCAGGCCCACTGCACAGGCGCTGGGAGGGCTGCAGGTCACCCTCACTCACACAATAACCTTCCTCCTGCACCCGCCCGGGAAGCTGGTGAACATGGCTTCCGAGTGCAACTGGTCGGACCCCCTGGTGGAGCTGCAAACCCTGACGCGGCTGACCCACTTTGCCTACGCTGCCCGTGACCACGGGATCACCATGGACTGCTCGTACAAGGCCATCGAGATGGGCATTAGGTACCTGAGGATATTTGGCCCGTAAGTAACCTCTGTAACACTGCAAACTGATACTCCAGAAATGGGCAGGACTTGTGAGCACAGACTCTAACTAGAGCTTACTGTGCAGGGAACACAGACGTGTTGACCGCGAAGGGCCTGATGTGAAACTTACAGCAAGGCTCACCTCACCAGATTCACAGGCTCCTGCCTGCAAGTTTTGTGCAGGTGTCGCCAGGTGCCTTGGAGGCAGACCCCCCTCCAAGCACACGGACAGCTTTCACCTGCCAGCCGTGTCCTCACGGACAACAATCAGCAGGGGCCCCGTGGAGCGTGGGATGAGAAGGATTCTGAGGTCGCACTTGCCTCAGCAGGGAGGAGTGTGTGGCCCACTGGCTATGTGTGTGTGACAGGCACAGAACGGGGGCGTTTCAGTCTGTCTAGGCTGCTGTGACAAAGTGCCACAGACTGGGAATTTCTGCCACAGAAATGATTGTTCCTGGTTCTGGGGGCTGGAGTCCAAATCACAGTGCTGGCTGATTCCGTGTCTGGCCGGAGCCACTGCCTAGTCCATAGACAGTGCTTTCTGGCTGTGTGCTCATGCGGTGGGAGGGTGAGGCAGCTCTTTGAAGGCCCTTTTTATAAGAGACTAATTACATTTCTGAGGGCTCCACCTTCATGACCCGATCACCTCCTCAAGGCCCCACCTCCTCACACCATCACTCTGGAGTTAGCATGTCAACCTGCGGATTTCGGGAGGACACACTCAGCTCACAATAGGCGGAAAGCAGCTCTCGGGATGACTGTTTGCCATTTCGGACAGGCACGCAGCTCGATGGGAAGGGATTTGAATAGACAAAAGGCACGCTAACAGTGAATGACTCCAGCCTCTGCTCTCCAGAGCCCGCTATCCTTGGGGTCTCCCAAGAGGAGCAGCCTTCAGTTCACAGTCACCAAGGCAGCCATACACAGAACCCTCCCACTTTTCTTCATAGTTCTCGTAGTTCTCACTTTTAGTGACTTAAAGTATTCTATTCAGCTGAGCAATAATTCTTGAACTCGGTCTTTCCCCAGCTTTAGAGGATGGTTTCCATGTGTTGCTGTTATAAATGTTTCTGTAGTAAAGACTGTTTTCCTTGGGGCTCATTTTCGCCTATTTCCTGAATCTCATTCAGGAAACTCACTGACCCTCAGGCTGTGAAGATGTGTCTGGCCACATGGTTGGCATGGCTGGCTGCCACCAGATCCAAAACACCTCCCAGCCCGGTGCCCCGCCTCTGGCCTCATCTCCCAAGGCCTCGAGCAGTGCATTGGCAGATGTTGGGGTATCAGGGCCACCTGCCTCCATGCAAGGATGGGGTCAGTAGGGTGTCTGCTCTGCTCACCGGGATGTCCCCAGGCCTGGGTTGAACATACCGGTGAGCACTTGGGGCCCAGCAAAGCCATGCGCCTGAGCCATCTATCACATGGTCAACCTCAGTGTGTCCAGGGTCTCCTTCATGCATGGGGCATGGGCAGGGCCGTGCACAGTAAGTGGCTCGCTGCATAGCAGGTGCCTATCTCAGGGCTTTGCCTGCACCTTCCCACACTCCTCTAGGTGAGCAGGTGCTGCTGTGCTCAGGCTCCAGAGGAAGAAAAAGAGGGACAGGGGCATCCAGAGGGCAAGGGACAGAGCTGGGACTGGACCTGGCATTTGGGCCTAAGAGCCCCCTCAGTAGGCCGAGGCTGTTAGCTCTCAGGAGAGCCATGAGCCTGCAAGCCCTGGGGGGTGTGCATCTGGGACGCCTGCCTCACTGTCCTGGCACAGCCCTGCCCAGTGCACCTTCCTCCTCAGGGTGGGGCTGGAGGGCGAGTACCTCTATGCTGACATTCAGTCCTATCACCTTCCTGGTGCTGACACTGAGGGGCTTTTCCCCACGAACAAGTCTTCCTCCAAAACAGCATGGACAGGAAGAGGTCCTCGGGGCAATGCTTCCACTTGGCACCACTCCTTCAGAGGCCAGAGGTTATTTCTTCTCTGCCATCCACAGGAAGAATCTATTTGCTTCCAAAAGGACAGCTCACATGCTTTCTGTTGTCCCCTCCCAGCTTTCCCTTGCTGATAGGGCTGGAGGGTGTCCCCAGCCATGCAGGTCAGGTGTGTGCAGGGGACTCATGCTACCCAGCTGGGCGCCCCAGACACCGGACGTGCTGAGACTGAGAATACACCTGATGCCAGGCTGGCATCCAAGGGCTCCTTCTGAAAGTCTCTCATTTCTGGCATTTGGATCGCCTACCTGAGACCAGCTCGCCCCCATCACTGCAAAGCTACGCCCGTCAGCAGACAAGCCAAACTCCCACACTCCCCCTCAGTGTCTTAGCCCCACTTTAAATAGGAACCAGGCTCCTCAGGCCTTTGGGAAGGACCTTCCCCTTTAAAGAGAAGATCAATTTGAATAAGTAGGAAAATTGCTCTGGATGAAGCAGGTTATGTAAGGATCAGAAGAGAACTTTAAAACACAGGAACCAAGGTTCACAGGTACCTGAGAAAGCACAACCTTTATAAGATTAGACATGGGGGTCGGGCTCAGTGACTCAGCCTGTAATTCTGCGCTTTGTGAGGCCAAAGTGAGTAGATTGCCTGAGCCTGCGGGTTCGAGACCTACCTGGGCACAACTTGGTGAGACCTCATCTCTACAATAAATAAAAAATTAGCCGGGCGTGGTGGAAGGATCGCCGGAGGCTGAGGCGGAAGGATCGCTGGAGCCCAGCAGGTCGAGGCTGTGTGGCCAGGAGCGTGCCACTGCACTCCAGTCTGGGTGACAGAGTGAAACTCCAACTCAAAAAAAAAAAAAAGATTATAAATGGGATGGAGAAGGAGCACTTGGGGATTAAAGAACTTTTGAAAACTAAAAGGTAATTCCTGGAGTTGAAAGTACCTTAAATGAAGGGTTGGAAGAAGGTAAGATTGAGGAAGCCTCTCAGCAAATAGCTGCAAAAGAATAGCAATAGGACATGGGAGAGCAGCACTGTGGAGGGTCTATGCAGGTGGCCAAATATATCAGACATTCAAGTCCGGGTTGAAAATCCCTTATTCAAAACGCTTGGGATTGGAAGCATTCTGGATTGCAGATTTCTGGGATTGTGGAATAGATGCATTGCGCTCACTTGTTGAGCATCCCTAATCTGAAAAATCTAATACTCAGAATGTTCCAACGAGCCCTTCCTTTGAGCATAATGTCAGCGCTTGGAAAGTTTTGGATTTTGGAGCGTTTTGGAGTTTTGGATTTGGGATGCTCAACCTGTACTGGATTCCGGAAAGAACAAAGGCAACAGAGGAGAGGAATCTTAGGAAAGAATACAGGAAGCCGGGCTCAGTGGCTCAGCCTGGAATCCCGTGCTTTGGGAGGCTGAGGTGAGTGAATTGCCTGAGCCTGCGGGTTCGAGACCTGCCTGGGCAACTTGGTGAGACCTCATCTCTACAATAAATCAAAAAATTAGCCGGGCATGGTAGCGTGCGCCAGTAGTTCCAGCTACTTGGAAGACTGAGGCGGAAGGATCGCCGGAGCCCAGCAGGTCGAGGCTGCGGTGGCCGGGAGCGGCCACTGCACTCCAGTCTGGGCGACTGAGTGAGACTCCAACTCAGAAAAAAAGAGAAAAGAATACAGGAGTGTTTCCCAGAGGGAAGGACACCAGCGCATGGTTGACACTCTCCCACCTCAGCCCCAAGATCGGCAGCAAGAAGACAGAAGAGATGTTCCCATCCAGATGCATCCTGGGGACATGTCAGATATCTGCGAACAAAGACAAGATCCTGAAAGCATCTTTTAAAAAGCCACCTACAAAGAAAGATAAAATAGAAAGGCAGCAATCTTTTTCGCAACCTCCACTGGAAGCCAGAGGAAAATGGAGGCTGGGTGCAGGGGCTCATGCCGGTAATCCCAGCAATTTGGGAGGCTAAAGCAAGAGCATTGCTTGAGCCCAGGGGTTTAAGACCAGCCTGGGCAACTTGGCAAGACCTCATCTCTAAAAAAAGAAAAGTAAAGGAAAATGGAGTGGTTCACCTGGAAATGATTTTCAGTGTAAAATTCTAACTCATCACAACTGTCACATGTAAGGTTAAATTAAAGCCATCTTTAGGCAAACAGGGACCCAGAAAAATTTGCTTCCCATATACTGTTTTTAGAAAGACATTTGAGCATATGACCCAAGACAAGGGAGTAAATCAAACAAGAGAAAGAAATAGGATGCTCGAAATAATAAATTCAATCCAGAAAAGTAATCTAGAGATGTCCCAAGATAAACAGCTGTGCTGAGAGACCCACCTGCCTAAATTGGGGCAGGATCAGGAAGACCCTGGGGAGGGGAAGGGAAGCGAAGGATCTAGCATTATAAAGAGTGTAAAAGGGGCCGGGTTCCGTGACTCAGCCTGTAACCCCACGCTTTGGGAGACCGAGGTGAGTGGATTGCCTGAGCCTGCGGGTTCGAGACCTGCCTGGGCAACTTGGCGAGACCTCATCTCTACAATAAATCAAAAAATCAGCCGGGCGTGGTAGTGCATGCCTGTAATTCCAGCTACTCGGAAGGCTGAGGCAGAAGGATCGCCGGAGCCCATCAGGTCGAGGCTGTGGTGGCCGGGAGCGGCCACTGCACTCCAGTCTGGGTGACAGAGTGAGACTCTGACTCAAAAAAAAAAAAAAAAAAAGAAAAGAAAAAATAAAAAGAGTGTAAGTGGTATTGTGATAAAGGGAAACGGTACAATGGAGGAAAGCCAGTCAGAAACTCCAGACAAAGCTAAAGTAATGTACAGCTTGTCTCTTCGGTGAAACATTTACCTACTCATGGTATTTGCTAATATTCCACTTCTAGAGTTAACATTTTGACAAAAAAGGAATGATCACTTTTGACAACACAAAAGCACAGACACCACACTTCAGTGAGAAGAGACAGCAAAAAGGAAGCATGTGGGTTGAAACTCCCGCCTGGGAAGGTGAGTCGTCAGCATTGCTGGCGAAGGCGTTGAAAGACACGAGGCTGGTGTGATCCATCAGGTGCCGAGGTAACAGACAGGGAATTAACAATACGGCTATAACTGGCTACACTGGTAAGCTGGAAAGGACCATGGGATAGTGGGAAGGAGCTGAACTACCACGTCTCGTTGTAAAAATTCTGGAGGTAATGTTTCCCGTTGATCAATGGACAAGCCAAGGAAGAAGCCAGCTTTTTAGAGGGAAGCACACACCTGCTAGAAGACAGAGCCAGAGACCTGGGAGGTGCACCTTCTTGATAGAGCGCTGAGAGCAGGAGGGGGCAATTGGTCTTACTACGTGCAGGCTCCACTTGGTAATTCAAAAGACATTGTCAAAAGAAGAAAAAAATGACAGAGACAGCTTCATAGAAAGACGTAGTGCATGAGTGCTGTTGCATGAAGACTTCTCACAACTGAATTAGAGTTGTTGACCCCTTGCTGAGGGTACCATGAGGCATGTCAGGAGAACCTGGGGGGTGGGCACCGTGGCTGTGAAATGTGTTGCCCTGGTCTCTCCATTCTTTCCTCAGGGATTCATGAATTGAGCTTGGTTTTAAAGAGGCAATTCTTATAATAAATAAACTAAATGTAAATATATCTATATGGTGATAGGGAAAGGGAGACGTCATTTGAGGGCTTTTGAAGAATCATCTGTGGACCATCATCATCCTCTGGCAGCACTTGGTGGCACTGCACTCAATGGGAGCTTCCCTTTGCCCTGGATTTAGCCGTGGCTCTGCTGCATTCTGCCAAGCGAAGTCGAAGGTCCTGTGTGCAGGTGTCCTGTGTCCTGGGTACCAGGGACTCGGGAGGCTGCAGGCTGAGTGCTGCTTTGCTCAGTGGGAGGTGCCACACCAGAGGGTTATGTTGTCAACACACCCAGATATGGTATATGTGGAAATTTGCATGCTATGTGTCTGCATGTGCGCTTCCTCAGTCTAGTAGGTGGGCACGTGCAGACACATAGTATACACTGTGATGATTAACCTTTATAAAAGATACTTTTAAAAATATACATATTTTCATTTATCCTAAATTATTTTTTTACTTTGAAATTTAACATGTGTGGAAACTCTAGTATGGAATCTCCCACAGAGTAATTTATATGATAGTATTTTACGATACTGGCAAAAATAGTTTCCGGTTCTTAGTGAAAAATAGTGCTGTTACTAATCAATTAGTGTTCTCAGCTGAGTGTGTAATTACCAAATCAGTTTCACATTTGTGCTACTAATGTAGCAGAATATATAGTAATAAGAAATTTCATATAGATCCTTAAAATAGATAAAATATTGGTTAAGAGAGAATAGTCAGAATGTTATTTAGACCTTTCTGCTTGTTCAACATTTGCATTTAACATAATCATCAACAGTGTTGGGTCCTTATACATAGATTTAAGAGTCACTTTTTGTGCCAATTCTGGCCACACTCTTGTGCATTGGTGCAAGGCCCCGACTCTTGCCAGGAGGGAATATCAAAAGTGAGCTCCGCGTTTGAACCTCTGGCTTCTTCCCTGGAGGACCTTCCCAAAACTGCAGCCCTAGGAAGCAGGACCCAGACGAAAGAGCTGCCGGAGGAAACAGGGGTCAGAGCTTGGGGCTACTGCGGCAGCTGGAGCACTTAGGATGCGATACAGGAAGGCGGGTGCCAGCATAGCAAAAAAGGCTCCCTTCTTTGTAGAGGTGCCATGGCGTCTGTGGCCAGGCACAAAGCTGGGCACGCTCAGGATAACATTCCACAAAGCCTGGCAGAAAACAGGTGTTCGGGGTTTGTAAGCAGAAGAGAGACGCCACGCTATACTGAGAGATGTTGGGGGCGACTGAATTTGTGTGGGGGAGACCTCACTGGCTTCCCAGGCGTTCAGGAGGACTAGGCCTTAAAAACAGGGCTGCAGGAGACTGGCCCCAAAATGGTGTCATCCAGTCTCAAAAGGGCAGAGCTGAGCACAGAACAAAGCCCAACCTGCTTTCCAGGAAGTCAACAAAACCTACACTCTCAACAATAAAATCAGAAATTATTAGACATATGGAAAAGCAAGAAAATATGACTCATAACCAGGAGAAAAAGCAGTCAGTGGAATAGAAAAAACAGTTAACACACCCAGATATGATACATGTTGAAAGTTGCAGGCAAGGAATTGAAAACAGCTATTGTACATATAATAAAGGATTTTTAATGGACATAATTAGTGTAAGGTGGGAAATTTCAGCAAAGGAATTGAAACTATAATAAGGAACTGAATGGAAACTCCGGAATTGAAAAATTCACTCTCTGAAATGGAAATTCCACTGGAAGAACTTAACATCAAATTGGCCCCTGAAGAAGTGATCGGTAGCTTTGAGCACAGACCAGCAGGCTATCAGAATGGAAGCACAGAAAGGAAAAACTGAAAAAATGAACAGAGCTTCAGTGGCCTGTAGGACAATATCAAGGGTCTCACCTAAATGTAACTGGAGTCTCAGAAAGACAGAGGCAAGAGATGAAAGCCAAAGTGCATATAGGTGGAAATATACATATAGAATTAAATTGAAAATTGCACATTGAATTAAAATTAACCCAGGGATCCAAGATTTTTAATGAACCCCAAACAGAATAAACACAAAGAAAACTACACTTGGCTTTGTTGTAGTGAATTGTAGTCAAATTACTGCAGATCAAAGATAAGCAGATCTTGGAAAGAAGTTAGAGTGGGGGAAAGCAAGGGGAAGAATTACTGCTGACTTCTCATCAGAAACAATACTGACCATCTGGGCGAGGTGGCACACGCCTATAGTCGCAGCTACTCAGGAAGCTGTGGTGAGAGATCACTTGAGCCCAGGACTTCAGGGCTAGCCTAGGCAACATACTGCGATCCTATTTCTAAAAAAGAAAAGAAACAATAACACTGCAAACCAGAATACAAGGAACGACATTTTTTGAGTGTTAAAAAAGAAAAAAAAAAATAACCTGTCAATTCAGAATTCTATATTTACCAGCAACAGCCTTCAAAAATGAAGAGAAAATCAAGGTATTTTAAGATTGACACAGCTGGGAGAATCTATTCCCAGCAGACCCTTAGAACAGGAAATATTAAAGGAAATTCTTCAAGCCAAAGGAAAATAATGCTAGATGCAAACTTAGTTCAGGAAGTGATGAAAAACACCTGAAATGGTAAATGGGTAAACTGACTTATTCTTCCTTCAGCTCTTAAATTCTTTAAAAGACATGTGACCTTTTAAAACGAAAATCACATTGCATTGTGAAATCTGTAGTTAATGCAGAAGTAAACTGTATGACAGCAATGACCCAGAGGACGGAGGCGAGATCATAGAAATACATTGTTCAGGGCTCTGACATCAAATGTGAAGTGACATAGGGTTAATTCAAGAAAGAACTGTGATTCGTTAAGGATGTGTGTTATCATCCCTACAACAAGGGATGGTAACAAAAATTGAACAGAGGATATAAGTTGAAACACTAAAAAAAAATTCAATTAATCCAAAAGCGGAAAGGAAAGTCACAAAGCACACATAGGACAAAAGGAAAGCAAAGAGCAAATTGTGGATTTAACTCCAACTAGATCAATAATTCCATTAAGTATAAATGAACCAAGACTCCGGTTAAAACGCAGAATTTATCCCATGGAATACAAAGAGCAAGATCCAACTATAAGCTATGTACAAGAGATACTCTTCAGATATAAAGACACGGGTTAGAGGTAACGGGTTAGATGGAGACGACATCTATGCGAGCACCAGTCATGAGAAAGCGGGTGTGGCTCTACCTACTCAAACAGCCAAGGCACACTACTTGTGGCCGTGGATTTTTTTTAAATTTATTTATTTATTATAAAGATGTGGGGTACAATTCAGGGTTAGAATTACAAACATTGATCATTAATAAAACAAACAACAGTGGCCGTGGATTTGAACATTCCTCTCTCAGTGGCTGATTAAAAAAAAGCCGGGGGAGCAATCAGTACGGATACAGAAGAATTAAGTAACCCTGTCCATGGCCCTCACCTATTTGACATGCATAGAACACCCTACCCAACAACTGCATAAGAAAGATCAAAATTCTTCGGACATTAGTACCAGGCAAGGCCTTGACGCCGCTTTCTACCCTGCCAGGTGGCCACACCTGCCTTGGAGGGTGGTCTTAGTGTCAGACCATGGACTCCTAGCATGCACAACATGTTCTTGCAGGCCAAGGAGTAGCATCTGCCTCCCTGGACTCCTTTGGAAGAAGGCAAAGGGCTCTCTGCTCCTGCCTGCAGGTCACCAGCCCCGGGCCCCTGAGCCCATGAAGGGAGTCTTCCCACGAACCAGCTTATTTCTCATAGAAAAAGGTTCAGTTCCTCCTCTGCGCTGATCTGCGGAGATGTGCTCCCCTACCGTGCAGGGGGGAGAGAATCCTGCCTGAGCAGGTGGTGTTGCAGCCCGGGCCACAGCGGTGCCAGGGCAGATGGTGGAGCAGATGTTGCTCCAATTCGAGGCTGCCCTGGGGTCCTTCTGAGGTCAGACTTCCACATGGGCCCGGGAAACAGAGTGCCGTTGTGGGGAGGAGGCCCCCAAAAGGTGCTTGTTCTGCTGTCCCCCCAAAAATAAGTCCTTTACGACAACAGGTAATGATTCTGTCTCAGGGCTCTGTGAGTTGAATGGACTCAGCCAGTTGATTTTGCTTTGGGGTGTCTCAGAAGGTTACTGTCAGGGTCAGCTGGGGTCACAACCATTGGATGTCCCTGCAACTAACTCCCACATGCCTAGGATCTCTTCCATGTCCCAAAGGCTCTCTCCCATGACCTGGTGTGCCCTGGGTCTCTCCCAAATCCCCAGGGCCGTCTCTCACATCCCCGGGGTCTCTCGCCCAGCCAGGCATCCCAAAGGCGTTCTCCACCCTGGCCATGAGTCCCCTCCCAGCCTCGTGGCTCTGTGAGCACCTCCAGGGTGAGTGTCTAAGGCGCCCTCGCCACACGGAGACATTCCAGGCCAAGTGACAAGGTCTCAGAAGGCCAGGGGTCCCTTGCCTTGCATCCCGTCAGTCGGGCGAGCCCCTTGAAGCTGGCCTGGACTCTGGGAGGATAAGGCCCTGCGCAAGAGTGCACGGGACGGGAGATGCCCTCTTCTCTGGATGCCGCCTGTGCAGGGCCACAGGAAACGTGCTCTGTCCCCCAGGGTTGAGGCCCAGCTGGTGGCAGAGATGCTGTGCACTGCGGCCTGCATCCAGGGCAGGAGCATCCTGGAGAACCTGAAGGGCAGGAAGCAGCTGCGGCTGGCGGCCGCCAAAGCCTTCATGGAGAGTGCCAGGTGCGCTGGGTGGGCTCCCAGGGCTCAACCGGAGGCCAGGGGCACATGGGATGAGGTGAGGCTTCCTGGCTGGGTGCCTGCAGCCTGACCTTGGGGCTGCTGGACCCATGCTGCCAGAGCCACTCTGCTGGAGAGTGGGCACAGCAGGGATGCCCGACCTGCATTCCATCCCGCATGAGGGGACAGGCCATGGGCCCAGGGAGGGAGGGAGTGCATCGCCGGACACCCGGCACCCAGGCTCACCCTGTTCGTCCCAGTCCAGTAGCTCCAGGGGGCCTGGCGGTGCTGCTCCCTGACGACCAGCCCTCTTTCAGATTCGGTGGCATCGCAGGCAGCAGTGCCCTGGTGATGCTGGCGGCGCGGCACTCCTGGAACGCCTGGCTCCCCCTCTTGTCCTCTGCCGCCTACAGGAAGCAGGCTGCGGGGGCCGTGCAGAGGCTCATCAGCACCATCAACAGGACCGAGGCCAGAAAGCAGGTGGGCCAGACGGTGGGCGGTGGCTTCCTGGATCCCGCTGCTGCTTCCAACGGGTCTTCCAAAAGGAATCTGTAGAGATACCCAAGGAAATACAGACTCCGCAGGACTGACGGTTTCTGTCGGGAGCACCTCCCGCTGAGGAGGGGTGTGAGGGCCAAGGGGACGTCCTGGAGCCCAGTAGGGGTGGGGCCCTTGCAGAGTTCAGTGCTTGGCTGTGACCCCCCTGCCTCCCACACACGTGCGCTGAGGGGAGCCCTGAGCCTGGAATGCAAAGCTAGAGGCAGGGAATGAGGCCGGAAACCCCTGCCTGAAGGAGCTTGAACTCTAGAAAGGGAAGACAGGCCCCACGTGCAGGTGAGAGTGGAGCAGAGGGTGGGGCTGTGGGCAAATGAGGCCACCAGGAGCGTCTGGTCATCCAGGGAGGGGCCGGGAGCTGCGGGTGGGAGGCCGGGAATGGGTGCCCTTGGGGGTCAGACAGGTCTCTCCAGGAGCAGGAGCCCAGGCTGGCGCCTCCCTGAGCACAGAGCAGCAGGGCAAGCTTCTGCTTTGCAGACTGGGCTTCCTCCGTGGCCCACTCGAGTCCGTGAGCGCTTTGCTCTCCTGGGCTTGCCGGGTGAGAGGGCCAAGGTGGGCAGGCACAGCTCTGTGCTGAGCCGGTGAACAGCGTTGGGCTTCGTGAAAATGAAGAGCTTTTACGCCTCAAGACCCTATCCAGTGAGTGAAGCAAAGGAAGAGAGAAGTGCCCGGCAAGGAGTTTCCGATAAACCCCCCACCACTGCCCAAGATGGTCTGACCCGGTCTAGCTGGCTGTGCGGGGGGGTATGGGCCAGGACACAGCACCAAGGTCCAGAGTCCTGGGGAAACCCAGTCAGCTCTGAGTTCTCTCTTGCTGCCTTGGCTGTTGCTAGGACTCGGGAGTCAACCACAGAGAGCCCCAAAGTGAGGACTTCTAAGGGAACCAGAACAACATAAAACACCTCCCCCTTCTCCAGTGGGAGAAGCGGGAGGTGGAAGTGGAGCACAACACAGTAGAGGAAGCCCAACTTTCCTGAGTTTCCTCTCGTTGCCTGTCTTTAGTGTCGTATCTATGAAGCCACTGCCAAATCCAAATTATGAAGACATTCTCCAGTGTGTTCTCCCAAGAATGTCCTAACTTTCGCTGTGAAGTTTAGACGTTGTATCCATTTTGAGTCGATTTCTTTTGTGTGGGGTGTAAAATAAGGGACCAGCTTCATTCTTCTGCATGTGGACATTCAGTTTTCCCAGCACCACTTAGGAAGACACTGTCTCTCCTCAGTGAATGATCTTGGCAGCCTTGCTGAAATAATTCTATCATAAACCTAGGGTTTATTTCTGGCTTCTCTATGCTATTCCATGAGTCTACATGGCTGTCATTACGCCAGAACTTTGCTGTTTTAGTTACTGTAGCTTTGTAACATGTTTCCAAGATGAGCAGTGTGAGTCCTTCAACTTTAGTCTGTTTTTTCAAGATTGTTTTGGCTACTTGGGGCCCCTTACAATTCCACAGACATTTGAGGATCAGGTTTTTCATATTTTTTAAAATGCTGAAATTTTGGTAGAGATTGTGCTGAATCTGTAGGCTGCTCTGGGTAGTACCGACATTTTATCTTATTTATTTTATTTTATTTATTTATTATTTTTTTGAGTTGAAGTCTCACTCCATCACCCAGACAGGAGTGCAGTGGCACGCTCCCGGCCACTGCAGCCTCGACCTGCTGGGCTCCGGCAGTCCTTCCGCCTCAGCCTTCCAAGTAGCTGGAACTACAGGTGCGCTACCACGCCCAGCTAATTTTTTATTTATTGTAGAGACAAGGTCTCACCAAGTTGCCCGGGCAGGTCTCAAACCCACGGGCTCAGGCAATCCACTCGCCTCAGCCTCCCAAAGCACTGGGATTACAGGCTGAGCCACCGAGTCTGGCCAGTTCTGACATTTTAATAATGTTCAATCTTCCTATTCATAAACATGGATGTATTTTCATTTCTTGAGTTCTTTAATTTCTTTCAGCAACATTTCAGTTTTCAGCATACTAGTCTTTCGCCTCTTTGGTTAGATTCCTAAGTATTTAATTCTTTTAGGTGCTGTTGTAAATAGGATTGTTTTCTGTCTTAGCCTGGGCTGCCATTACAAAATACCATAGACTGGGTGGCTGACACAACGGAAGTTTATTTTTCACAGTTCTGGAGGCTGGACTTCTGAGACCAGGGTGCCAGCATGGCTGGGTCCCGGTGAGGAATATCTTCCTGGCTGCAGATGGTCCCCTTCTCACTGTGTCCCCATAGGGTACACAGGAGAAGAGAGCTCTCTGGTGTCTCCTCTTATATAGGCACTGATTCAGTCATGAGAGTCACACCCTCGTGACCACATCTAACCATAATTACCTCCCAAAGGCTCCATCTCCAAACACCACCATGGCAAGGGTGAGGGCTTTCATATATGAATGTGGGAGAAGGGAAACACAATTCAGTCTATGGCACTTTCTTAATGTCCTTTTTGGGTTGTTCATGGTTGGTGAATACAAGCACAGATGATTGGTGTATGTTGATCTTGGTCCCTGCAACTTTTCTGAATTCACTTATTGGCTCCAGTAACTTTCTTGTAGATTTGTAAGGAGTTTCTATATATAGGATTATGTCATCTGTGAGCAGAGATCGTTTTACGTCTTTCCAATTTAGCTACCTTTAATTTTTCTTCTCTGATAGCTTTAGCCAGAACTTCCAGTACAATGTTTAGTAGCAGCGGTGGAAATAACATCCTGGTCTTGTTCCTAATCTTAGGAGGAGAGCTTCAGTCTTTTGCTATTGAGTATGATGTGAAATGTGGGTTTTTCATAAGAACGCTTTATTGTGTTGAGGAATTTTCACTCTATTTCTAGTTTTCTGATAGTTTTTAATTGTGTCAGGGTGTTGAATTTTATCAAATGCTTTTTCTCCATTGATTGAGATAATCAGATGGTCTTTCTCCTTTGTTCTGTTAAAGTGGTGTGTTACACTGATTGATCTTATGTTGAACCACCCTTACGTTTCTGGTTAAATTCTACTTGGTTGTTATGAATAACATTTTTAATATACCAGCTGGGCGCGGAGGCTCATGCCAGTAATCCCAACACTTTGGGAGGCAGAGGCGAGAGAATTGCCTGAGCTCAGGGGTTTGAGACCAGCCTGAGCAACATGGGGAAACCTCTCTACAATAAATCATAAAATTAGTCAGGCGTGGTAGTGCATGCCTATAGTTCCAGCTGCTGGGAAGGCTGAGGCAGAAGGATTGCCTGAGCCCAGCAGATCAAGGCTGTGGTGGCCACGAGCATGCCACTGCACTCCAGCCTAGACGACAGAGTGAGACTCTGACTCAAACAAACAACATTTTTAAAAAAAATTTACCATTGTATTTGATTTGCTAACATTTTGTGGAAAATGTTTGCATCTAAATTCATAAAGAATATTGCTCTATACTTTTCTTGTGATGTCTTTATCTGGATTTGGTACCAAAGTAATGCTGTCTTCATAGACTAATTTAGGAAGTATTTCTTTGTCTTCCACTTTTGAAGAGTTTAGAATTGCTACTAATTCTTCTTTAAATGTTTGGTAGAATTCACAGGTGAAGCCATCTGGTCTGAGATTTTTCTTTATTAGGTTGGTGATTACTAGTTAAGTAAGTCTGTTGAGATTTTTCCTTGTGTTTGTGAGTCGGTTTAGATAATCTGTGTGTTTCAAAGGATTTGTCCACTTCTTCTAGATTACCTAATTTTGTTGGTCCGCAATTGTTCCTAGGATTCTCTTATAATCCTTTTTATTTCCCTAAGGTCTAAAGTAATGTGTCTACTTATTTTACTTATTTTGTTACTTATTTTAGTTATTTGAATTTGAATTATTTGAATTTTTTTGTCAATCTAGGCAAAGACTTGTTAACTTTGTTGATCTTCTTAAAGAACCAACTTTTAAACAATAGATTTTCTTTTATTCTTGTTTTTTTTATCTTTGCTCTAGTCCTTACGATTCCTTTCCTTCTGCTAGTTTTGGATGTGGTTTATTATTTTTGTAGTTCCTGAAGATGCAAAGCTAGATTATTATTATTATTATTATTATTTTTTCAGTTGGAGTCTCACTCTGTCGCCCAGACTGGAGTGCAGTGGCCGCTCCCGGCCACCGCAGCCTCGACCTGCTGGGCTCTGGCGATCCTTCCGCCTCAGCCTTCCAAGTAGCCGGAATTACAGGCATGCGCTACCACGCCCGGCTGATTTTTTATTTATTGTGGAGATGAGGGCTCGCCAAGTTGCCCAGGCGGGTCTCGAATCCGCGGGCTCAGACAGTTCACTCACCTCAGCCTCCCAAGGCGCGGGATTACAGGCTGAGCCACCGAGCCTGGCTCAAAGCTAGATTATTGATCTGAGAATTTCTTCTCTTTAATATGGCATTTATAGTTGTAAACTTCCCTTTGAGTACAGTTTTCACTGCCGATTATGTTAGGGGAGTAGTCTCCCTCAGTGTGTGTGTGTGTGTGTGTGTGTGTGGTATTAGCCTTGCACTACAAAACCTTTTCTAGTTGAAATCTGACTTTTTGTGGCTTAGTATGTTAGAAGTTTGGCTGCAGTTTCTGTAATTGAGTACAGAATCTAAAAGGAAGATACTGAGGCAAAATTAACATAAATAGAGAATTTATTTGGGCCAAGCTTGGGGATTGCAACCCCGGAGCATAGGTTCAAGTTGCTGCTCAGATTAGCAACAGTTACAAGTGGATTTTTAAAGGGAAAGAAAAGGCAGTTCCTGAGTTGTTTACCAAGCATTTACTTTAAAATAACATCAGCTATTCATTGGCAATATATACATTGTTAAGCTATAGCATGGATTATAGTGTTTGGTGTAGCACTGTTAGGTTAATGTATAGCTATTTGTGGCAAGAGCAAGCAATTTCAAGGAGTGAATACACAGCTGGTGGGGACAGGTATGATTGCAGTCTCATTTTAATGACTTTCTGAGCCTGACCATTTTAAAGGACTCACATTTCTCGGATAAAAGTTATTTTCTTTCCTCATGTAGAAAGAATAACAATTTCAACTTTCCAATGTATGTGTTCTCTGTTTTACTTTAGGAAAAAGGGAAAACACAGCTTCTGCACCAGTGGCCCACAGCCGACTTCCAAGGTGGCGGAACTGCTGATGGCAGTTTTCTTCCAGGTGCGTAGCAAGATGGGCAAACCCACGGGTTCTTAGGCACGAGGAAAGGGATGGACTTGATAGTGATGTTGAATGTGTAGTACTTTTAAATTCCTGTGCTCTTACAGGAAGCGCCTTAATCACGACAGTAACCACAGATCATAACTATTCTGCGCTCGATGCATGACAGGCATCCTGAGTGCTCTTCACGACTGTCCTTGTGAAGGTCCCATTCAACACACAAAGAAGCCACGGCCAGGATCTCGGGCCCTTGTCTAGGGCCACACACCACCCCAGACCAGGGTGAACATCTTCACCTTTGTGGTACCTGCCTTAAAGTCTAACCTCTTGGCTATTCTGACAGATAAATCCTATTTTTCGACTTGCATAAAAAACGAGGAGATATACTCCTGCAAAACAAACAAAAAAACCATACTGATCTTAGAACAATGGAACCCTATTTTAGAATACCAGTTCATGTTTATAGGAAAAATAATTTCCTACTAAAAAATAATTGCCTCTATTAATGTAAGAGTATGAATGTGTATTTAGAAAGTCTTTAAATGTTGTGAAACAGAAAAGTGGAATCTACTTTGGGTATTTTAGAGTCTCTTAAGAAATGTAATTCTGGGCCGGGCTCGGTGGCTCAGCCTGTAATCCCGTGCCTTGGGAGGCCGAGGTGAGTGAATTGCCTGAGCCCGTGGGTTTGAGACCCACCTGGGCAACTTGGCGAGACCTCATCTCTACAATAAATCAAAAAATTAGCTGGGCGTGGGAGTGCACGCCTGTAGTTCTAGTTATTTGGAAGGCTGAGGCGGAAGGATCGCTGGAGCCCAGCAGGTGGAGGCTGCGGTAGCCAGGAGCGGCCACTGCACTCCACTCTGGGCAGCAAAGTGAGACTCCAACTCAAAAAAAAATAAAATAAAATAAAATAAAAGAAATATAATTCTGAGCTGGGCTCGGTGGCTCAGCCTGTAATCCCGCACCTTTAGGAGGCTGAGGTGAGTGGATTGCCTGAGCCCGCGAGTTCGAGACCCGCCTGGGCAACTTGGCGAGACCTCATCTCTACAATAAATCAAAAAATTAGCTGGGCGTGGGAGTGCACGCCTGTAGTTCTAGTTATTTGGAAGGCTGAGGCGGAAGGATCGCTGGAGCCCAGCAGGTGGAGGCTGCGGTAGCCAGGAGCGGCCACTGCACTCCACTCTGGGCAGCAAAGTGAGACTCCAACTCAAAAAAAAATAAAATAAAATAAAATAAAAGAAATATAATTCTGAGCTGGGCTCGGTGGCTCAGCCTGTAATCCCGCACCTTTAGGAGGCTGAGGTGAGTGGATTGCCTGAGCCCGCGAGTTCGAGACCCGCCTGGGCAACTTGGCGAGACCTCATCTCTACAATAAATCAAAAAATTAGCTGGGCGTGGGAGTGCACGCCTGTAGTTCTAGTTATTTGGAAGGCTGAGGCGGAAGGATCGCTGGAGCCCAGCAGGTGGAGGCTGCGGTAGCCAGGAGCGGCCACTGCACTCCACTCTGGGCAGCAAAGTGAGACTCCAACTCAAAAAAAAATAAAATAAAATAAAATAAAAGAAATATAATTCTGAGCTGGGCTCGGTGGCTCAGCCTGTAATCCCGCACCTTTAGGAGGCTGAGGTGAGTGGATTGCCTGAGCCCGCGAGTTCGAGACCCGCCTGGGCAACTTGGCGAGACCTCATCTCTACAATAAATCAAAAAATTAGCTGGGCGTGGGAGTGCACGCCTGTAGTTCTAGTTATTTGGAAGGCTGAGGCGGAAGGATCGCTGGAGCCCAGCAGGTGGAGGCTGCGGTAGCCAGGAGCGGCCACTGCACTCCACTCTGGGCAGCAAAGTGAGACTCCAACTCAAAAAAAAATAAAATAAAATAAAATAAAAGAAATATAATTCTGAGCTGGGCTCGGTGGCTCAGCCTGTAATCCCGCACCTTTAGGAGGCTGAGGTGAGTGGATTGCCTGAGCCCGCGAGTTCGAGACCCGCCTGGGCAACTTGGCGAGACCTCATCTCTACAATAAATCAAAAAATTAGCTGGGCGTGGGAGTGCACGCCTGTAGTTCTAGTTATTTGGAAGGCTGAGGCGGAAGGATCGCTGGAGCCCAGCAGGTGGAGGCTGCGGTAGCCAGGAGCGGCCACTGCACTCCACTCTGGGCAGCAAAGTGAGACTCCAACTCAAAAAAAAATAAAATAAAATAAAATAAAAGAAATATAATTCTGAGCTGGGCTCGGTGGCTTAGCCTGTAATTCCGTGCCTTTGGGAGGCTAAGGTGAGTGGATTGCCTGAGCCCGCAGGTTCGAGACCCACCTGGGCAACTTGGTGAGACCTCATCTCTACAATAAATTTAAAAAATTAACCGGGCGTTGTAGTGCACACCTGTAGTTCCAGCTACTTGGAAGGCTGAGGCGGAAGGATCACCGGAGCCCAGTAGGTCGAGCCTGCGGTGGCCGGGAGCAGCCACTGCACTCCAGTCTGGGCAACAGAGTGAGACTCCAACTCAAAAAAAAAAAAAAAGAAATATAATTCTGATTTAAAATAATGAACACAATATGGTCATGTGCAAGCACGTGTTAAGTTGAGTACTGATTCCAGGTGGGGTGCGGCACAAAACTGGTGGATTCTTTGACTCAACCTAAAATTAGTTTTAGAGTGGCCAGCAAAGTTTTAAAACAAAGTTTATTAGAGAAAGAAGAGGGGGGAAGATAGACATACCAGAACTGGCTTGGCAAGGGAAACTACACTTTTTGCTATTTACAGTAGGCTTGATATACTTTCACAGCGACTGATGTGCCTAAAGGGGTGGAGCCCAGAAAGAGAAACTGGCATCTCTCCACCTCTATGGGGGAAGGGGTGGTTTTATGACCATTTCCATGGCTTTTTTATTCTTAGTCTTGGAACCACCTCGATGGAGTTTTCCCTTGGAGAGCTGAGGGGGTGGGGTGGACTGGGAGTCCACACTGAATTTACATTCCAGCCCACAGGATTGCTCAGCTTGCCAACTGGATGTCTGGACGCTTTCTAAAACCTGCCTACAAGAAATTTACCCGTCTATGCCTAACTTGCAATAGCTACCCTGCCTCAACCTCCCCCTTCGAGATTTTCAATCCCATAATCATGTGGGGTGCCGAGGGGTGAAGGTCCATCTTCTGTAACTTCTTCAAAGCTGGCAGTGGGCATGGTTCTGCCTAGCCAGAGATCAAAAATCTCTCCCTGTCTGATCTAAGGTGTCTAGATCTGTTTCAATGGTGGCACGGCTTGCAGGCACTGGTTGAAATTCTTGTATGACCATTGTCATGGAATTACTGGATTCTGGAAAAAATAAATTTAATCAGGCAGTTGAAGAGACATGGACCAAAAATTAGCAGGATTATAACCATTACAATGAGCCCAATAAAAGAAATAACTTAAGGAAACCTCCCCATGTGCAGCAAGTAGAGAAATTAATGAAGCCAGATATACATTTTCACAATTTAGGTGGTAGTTGATTACTTTTTGTACAAAGGATACAAGGCCTGTGATTACCAGCATAATTTAAATGATAAACTTCATTTTCTGTGGCTTTATTATAAGTTGAGGCTGAGTGAGTAAAGAATCCTGAGAGGAAAGTATTGTATTTGTATCACTTCATGTAACAGCTGTGTTTTATTTTTTTCAAAGGTGGTACTACAGGTGGGCTGGTTCCTTATAGATAATGTATATAAACAGATTTTTTTTTGTGTGTGTGTGTGTTGGAGTCTCACTCTTGTTGCCCAACAAGAGCAGTGGCACGCTCATGGCCACCGTGTCCTCTACCTGCTGGGCTTAGGCGATCCTTCCACCTTAGCCATCCAAGTAGCTGGAACCACAGACACACACCACCACGTCCGGCTAGTTTTTGTGATTTATTGTAGAGATGAGGTCTCACCAAGTTGCCCAGGCTGGTCTCGAACCCGTGGGTTCAGTCAGTCCTCTTGCCTCAGCCTCCCAAAATGCTGAGATTACAGTCTGAGTCACCATGCCTGGCCTACAGATTTTTTAAAAAATCAAAGACACTTCCATGAAGACAGAAGAAAAACAGGCTAGTGTTTGGAATTGTTTATAAACTAGCTTTTAGAGTTTCTGGTGTATTTCTAGACTATCACAGCAACCTGACAGATTTTTCTGGACTGTAATTTGAACCAGGCACTCAAGTGAATCTTCTATACAATCTGAATTGAAACCTGAAAATGTTAGCTTGGACACTTGCTCCCAGAAAAGATTTTATGATGTAATTTAAATTGTAGAAAACAATAAAACTTGAAAACCATGAACAAGAGAATTTAAAACAGATGTACCGCAGTTTCTTTCGAAACATAATTTTCTTTTCTGGCTAGTTTCCATTTTTATTAAAGACAATTTATTGTAGGATTAGTTTACTTGCAAAATAAGTTTTAGACTTAATATATATTTGCATAAAGTGCTAACAAGATTATTTGCCATATAGGCTTTTTTGAATTGGCTTTGTTGGAACTTTTTTCCCCATAAGGCATCTCAGATTAGATTAAGCCTTAATCTTAATTATTTAAAGCAGTCTGTTTTGAAATATTATTCCAATGAAAGCCTTGGTTTTTTGTTTTTTGTTTTCTTTTTTGAGTTGGAGTCTCACTCTGTCGCCCAGACTGGAGTGCAGTGGCCATTCCCGGCCACCGCAGTCTCGCCTGCTGGGCTCCGGTGATCCTTCTGTCTCAGCCTTCCAAGTAGCGGAACTACAGGCATGCGCTATCATGCCCAGCTCATTTTTTGATTTATTGTAGAGATGAGGTCTCACCAAGTTGCCCAGGCGGGTCTCGAACCTGTGGGCTCAGGCAATCCACTCACCTCAGTCTCCCAAAGGCGCGGGATGACAGGCTGAGCCACCGAGGCCGACTGAAAGCCTTGTTAAGATAACCAGTGTTTCCAGTCACATTTTGTTACAAAAAAACCAGATTATTATTGAACTTATGCAAACAACCATTCTGTTATAAATTCTTATGAACAGTTCTGTTACATTTTGTAGAAGTTAGGTAGAGAGAAAGATATATGTTTTAAATGTTGCTTATAAGACCATAGTTTATTTGTGGAAAAAACTGTAAATGCCTCAAAGAAAAAGATTCTCCTTATGACTGAAAAATATAACAAAAATAATTAGTAATACTTTAAACAAAGAAGTTATAAAGTTATTTGGTTTTTATTAACTCAGTTTATGCAATTAACTCTTGTTCTGCTAGCAATCCTGTGTTGGATTAGCAATCCTCATCAGCGCACAAGTGTTTAATAAGAGTCCTGGAAGAAGATTTTAAAGTTGTTAGTGATTTGCACTGAACAATACTTACCAGAGTTCTATAGTCAATTATGATGACAGCCTGGGTAGGCAGAGCCTGAAAAAGATTTCAGACACTAATTTTAGGTGTTATAATAGATGCTGTTAATAAAACAATCTCCCCAACTGACAGGTACCACCTGGATTGGTCCTGACTCATTATAGAAGCAGTTGTGTATTGGGTCTTTCAGATGACTTCTTGTCTCTTCAAGCAGTCACATGTTGATTGGAATGGCTTCCTCTCCTCCCCATGGGTCTGACAGGAAGCTAATTGTAAATGAACTTAGAGCCAACATATTCTTTAATTTCTAATTACAGCTGTCGTTTTTTACCCTAGGACCTGATAATAATTTTACATAGGCAGTTGATACCACATAGTTGGACATATTAGAATCATACAATTTTGGAACACATTCCAAGAACACATAAATATCACCTTAAGAAAATTTAAACACTCTTTTCTGCTTCCCAGTGCTTCCTGTGTGATTGGCATACCAAATAAGTTGTGTCTCCACGGATTTCAGGAAACCTGACACTAAAAAAATTTTAAAAGGTTAGAAATAGTGAATTGAGAACCTGATATTTACATGTTGAAAAGTTTGTTAAACATCAAAAGTTTTAAAAGCATGATATTGAGCCGGGCTCGGTGGCTCAGCCTGTAATCCCGTGCCTTTGGGAGGCTGAGGTGAGTGGATTGCCTGAGCCCTCAGGTTCAAGACCCGCCTGGACAACTTGGCAAGACCTCATCTCCACAATAACTCAAAAATTAGCCGGGCACGGTAGTGCGCGCCTGTAGTTCCAGCGACTTGGAAGGCTGAAGCGGAAGGATCGCCGGAGCCCAGCAGGTCGAGGCTGCGGTGGCTGGGAGCGGCCACGGCACTCCAGTCTGGGCGACAGAGTGAGACTCCAACTCAAAAAATAAATAAATAAATAAAATAAAATAAAATAAAATAAAAGCATGATATTATAACACATGATTACAGGTTACTGCAAAATACCCATTCATTTAGGCAAAATGATAACTTAGAGATTTGAAAAGCAAAAATCTTACTGTTGATAGAGGAGATTCATTCTTTTAGGCAGCAAAAAGAAAGACAGTGGGGGAAGCAGTTGAATTTGCCTTTTCTCCTCCGACTTTTTGCAGTTTACAAAAATCTCTTATTATTTCTTGAAATTATACAAAAATATTGCTTAAAAGAGAAGAACAAATTTTATCATTGCATGAGGATATTACTAACACTAAAGCTAATTTTTATACTTGGGGACCTAGATTTTGACCAAGAATTAGTATGCTTTATTTATTTATTTATTTTTAAATCGGAACCTCGCTCTGTCACCCAGGCTAGAGGCAGTGGCATGCTCACCACCACTACAGCCTCGACCTGCTGGGCTCAGGGGATCCTTCCACCTCAGCTTTTCAAGTAGCTGGAATTACAGACATGGGCCACCACGCCCAGCTAAAATTTTTTGATTTTATTGTAGAGACGAGGTCTTGCCAAGTTGCCCAGGCTGTTCTCGAACCTGGGGGCTCAGGCAATCCTCTTGCCTCCGCCTCCCAAAGTGCTTGCATCATAGGCTTGAGCCACTGTGCCCGTCAATATGCTTCATTTATAGAAGACTAAATGACCCTTTTAAGATTTTTAGCTTATTTGACCAAATATGTGATTAATCTTGCACAAACCTTTGACAATTAAGTACAAAAAGCATTACAGAAGCAACATTTTATACTTTAAACATTTCACAGAAATAATATTTGACGGATGAACCAAAAGAGTTAGACAAAATATTTAAATCTTGAAACCGTTTTATTTTACCGATTTAAAAACTGTAGCTATTTACTAAAGACTGACGGATTCGTGTTTTAAGAAAGAAGACTGTTACTTTGGCATAATGGTGTTTTGGCCTAACATCAGTGTGATTGATGTTAATGGTTAATTTATAGAAATAACTACATTTTTTTGCAAACTTGTTTGTTCATAGAATTTCTTTCCACAAGCCTTACAAATACCATTTTGCAACTTACTCATACAATTTTTTTACATGCTTGAACCCTTTTGTTTTGTCCTATACTTTCCTTTTCCCAAATAACGAGTCATTCTTTTATAGGACAAAAATTTACCATATAAGATTCTTTCTTTTTTTTTTTTTTTTGAGTTGGAGTCTCACTCTGTCACCGCCCAGACTGGAGTGCAGTGGCACGTTTCCGGCCACCGCAGCCAGAACCTGCTGGGCTCCTTCCACCTCAGCCTTCCAAGTAGCCGGAACTACAGGCACGCACTACCATGCCCAGTTAATTTTTAATTTATTTTTATTTTTTATTGTTATTATTTTTATTTTTTTTTGGAGTGTCACTCGGTCGCCCAGACTGGAGTGCAGTGGCTGCTCCAGGCCACTGCAGCCTCGATCCGCTGGGCTCCTGCGAGGCTTCCGCCTCAGCCTCCCAAGTAGCCGGAATTACAGGCTGCACTATCACGCCCAGCTGATTTTTTGATTTATTGTAGAAATGAGGTCTCGCTGCCCAGGCGGGTCTCGAACTTGCGGGCTCAGGCAATCCACTCACCTCAGCCTCCCAAAGGCGCGGGATTACAGGCTGAGCCACCAACACCGGCAATTTTTTATTTATTGTGGAGACGAGGTCTCGCCAAGTTGCCCGGGTGGGTCTCGAACCCGCGGGCTCAGGCAATCCACTTGCCTCGGCCTCCCGAAGCGCTGGGATTACAGGCTGAGCCTCCGAGCCCGGCCTAAAATCTTATCTTATACAAAATTCTTTTCTTTTCTTTATATCCTTCCTTACCAAAAATACACTTCTAGACCAATAACTTTCTTTCCTGCTTGCTAATTTCTTCTTTTCGTAGGTAACTTTTTACATCTATAATTTTAATTAACCTTTCAGTGACTTCTGATTAAGACTGTGTGATCCAACAAGGATGGCCAAAGCCAAACAGCTAGCACCTGTGTCAATTAGGAAATTAATTTGGGTTCCAGTGATCTCATATTTACCTTGGGGCTGTTGGGAGTGACGGAAAGCTGGTATTGCGTACTTTAGCAGACTTTTGGGCCTCTTCAACAGCCACCATTTCTTGAGCCAGATGTTCCCCCTTCTCTCCAGGAAAGGGCGCGCCCACTTCCTCAATGGCCCTCTGTCCTGCACAGTGGACAAGGTCCTGGAGGACTGGGCCTTTTTGGGACAACTATGCTTCCAGCGCCCCCACTGACTGCACCCATAGTCATGGACACCATTCCCCTTAGCCAGTTGGTTCTTACTGGGTTTCTGTCAGGCAGCTGGAGTTTTATCACTCATGGTGACTATTAGGGACGGCAGGGACAGGGTGAGAGTGGAGAGGCGAGGGGAGGCTCGCAGCACTGCTGGGGCTGGCAACCCGGAGGTGCGCGCCGGCAATCCAGAGATCCGAGTAGATTGCAAAGAAGTGCAACCTACAGAGGTGAGAGAAGAAAAGATTTATTTAAGAAAAGCTCACCCCCCCACAGACAGGGAGTGGGCCTACACTCTAGGTGAGTGTGGCGTCGTAGCCCCCCAGAGTCCTGGCTTAAATCCTTCTCTTGGAGATGTTGCACGTGACTGCTGTGACTTCCCTGTCCACCACCTGTGGATGTCTTGGAGAACCTGTGACACAGAGACCCAGTAATGTTCGCCCACATCATAATAGCCCCTAGAGAAGGGTGTGACAAGGATTCTGATTCTCCTGCACCTTCCCAAACGACATTCCTTAGAGCTAGTGGAGGGTGCACCTCCCTTTATCTCCTAGGCATTCCCAGTGGGTAGCTTCGGGGGATCCTTGGCTTCCCTGTAGATAGGGCCCATTCTACTGGAAGATCGAATCCCCACCTGCTCTCCCTCTGAGCAGTCATAGCTTTTGTAATCAAGTTTCATGACTCTTACAGTCCTTGCCCAATGCATGATGTTTTAGGCCTTATGAGATACCTTTGATAACTGGAAGTCTGCTTCTGAAAAGACAAAGTCAGTAAAGTGAATTATACCTAAAGTG
This sequence comes from Carlito syrichta, assembly GCF_000164805.1. Classification (NCBI taxonomy): domain Eukaryota; kingdom Metazoa; phylum Chordata; class Mammalia; order Primates; family Tarsiidae; genus Carlito; species Carlito syrichta. Next base: position 79,855 of record NW_007247213.1, read on the forward strand.
TGCGTTTCTCCAAAAGCACAGCTTCTACTTTCTCATCATTGTGTCAGGGTTTAAGAACAAGATGAAAAATGGCTTCCCACTCTCCATCTGTCCTTTCAGGACTGTCGGTTGGTGTCGATGCATGTTTTTGACCCTCTGGTCTTGCTACCCTCCATGTTGGCACTCCTGTGCTTTTTCAGTGTCTTGGTTGTTAAAAACTTCCAAAATTTTCTATAATTGAAAGTTTGGTCTTTGTAGTTCTAAGTTAAGCCTCTGGAGTTGGACATCGAATACCCCATAGGATATAATTTTGTTTGCAAAATCATGAAATAAGTTTTTTAAATGCCTGTAAGTGTGAAACTTCTGACCATTTCTCTTCTTGCTTACAAAATCAATCTAATTGCCATATGGTCAAGGCAGAGTCCCGTTTCTAATCCAAACCTCATTATCTGTCTTGTTCACAATCCTCAAAAACCCATAATTTTGACTTTGCACCCTTGTGCACTGCGTTCCTCAAAGGAAAGTTCTGAAACAAAGTCAAAACAGTGATGCCAGGGGTCCCTGGGATCCTGATGGTCTTTCCTGAGCTGAGCGTCCCCAGCCTTGCCTAAAGCTTTCTGTTACTTCAGTATCCACCTTCATGGGACTTCCTGTGCCTGTGTGCCTGTGACCTGAGGCCACAAACTAATGAGGTTTAAGTTGAGACCTTACAGCAGTGCCTTAGAAATGGTCTGATGTATAAGCTTTTTAGAGTGGATAGACCACATGGATAGAAAATGATCTGTCTCCGTCCATTTCCAACTGAGAGCAGGCAGATTTGCTAAGATCTTTCATAGACTACTAAACTGTAGTTTAAGAGGTGCCGGAGGTCAGCACAAAGCTTCTGGAAAAATAGTTGTGAGGCATGGACAACACATGAAAGTGTTCGGTTCTCATGCCTCGTTGTGCCACACAGAGAGCATCCAGCACTTTGCCTGTCCCTCACAAGAAATACTGGGCTCGGTAAAGTGATGAAACTTCATTTCTCCAAAAACCTTTAGCAAACCTCACGTAAACAGTGGTGTTGTCTAGGACTAATGTTTCAGCACATGGTAAAGTTGTGGGAAACAAGATTTAAGTACACTTTTGAAACGGTTTGCTGCACTAGAGTGCTTGGAAGCTTGGTTGGAAAAGCCAATTAGAGTAGCAATAGGTTTTCTTTCCGGTGAGTTAACACAATTCCTTAGCCAGAGGACTTAAAATACACTACACGCTTCTAGGAGACGCTTAACAGCTTAACAAAGCCAAATGGATGATTGCAATCTATCTCAGACAAGGCTCAATCAAACCTTTAGAAACAGACTCATTTCCAAGTAACCCGGCTGCTAGCATTTGAAAACAACAACAATCTGACTGCTGACATACCAGGAAGAAGCCTTCCATCCCCTCTCAAGTAGAAATCCTTTCCTCCCCACCCCCACCCCCACCCCAGTAAAACAGCAAGAGCTAGGAAGAGAAGCGAAAGTGGAAGCAGCAGAGAAGGAGAGGAGAGAGAGACAGAGAGAGGCTTCTGGGCAGCATACTCACAGACCACACGGTACCGGCTATTGCTAAGCTTCTCAAGCCATCTGTTGGGAAAATGATGCTGGGGGGTGTGGTGCAAAACTCATGTATTCTTTGGCTCAATTCCAAAATGAATTTTTAAGTGACCAGCAAAGTTTTAAAACGAAGTTAATTAGAGAAAGAGGGGAAAGAGACATGCCAGAGCTGGCATAAGTAAGAGAAACCGTGCTTTTTGCTTTTTACAATAGGCCTGATAAACCCTCACAGTGGTTGATATGCTAGAGAAGGTGGAGCCCAGGTAACTGTTGCTCCAGAGAGATTGACACTTCTTTGCCTTTGTTGGGAGGAGGAGTGGTCTTGTTATCATTTCTATGACTTTTTTCTTTTTTTTTTGAGTTGGAATCTTATGCTGTCCCCCAGACTGGAGTGCAGTGGCACGCTCCGGGCCACCGCAGCCTCGACCTGCTGGGCTCCTGCAATCCTTCCACCTCAGCTTCCAAGTAGCTGAAACTACAGGCGTGCACTACCACCTACCACGCCCAGCTAATTTTTGATTTATTGTAGAGATGAGGTCTTGCCAAGTTCCCCGGGTGGGTCTCGAACCCAGGCAATCCACTCACCTCAGCCTCCCAAAGTGCGGGATTACAGGCTGAGCCACCGAGCCCGGCTTCTATGACTTTTTGATTCCAAGTCCCGAAGCCACCTTGTTGGAGTTTTCCTTAGGGAGCTGATGGGGTAGAGTGTACTGGGAGTCCATATTGAGTTTACATTCCAACCCACTTGGCCATTCAACCTGCCAACAGAATGTTTGAACACTTTCTAAAACCTACCTACAAGAAATTTATTTGTCTATGCCTAACCTGCACTAACTACCCTGCCATAAGTACTAAATCCCAGCAGTGTAAGTTGTTTGATACTGCTGCAAGGACAGAGATGTGAATCAGAGTGTCAGGGCAGCAGAAAGCAGCCCAGACCCTGCTGGAATGTAGGCAAAGAAGTCAGACTCTAAAATATTTAAGGAGGCTTCTTCTGAGCCAGATATGGGTGAGCATGGTCCAGGGTACATTCTCAAGAGTCCTAAAAACATATACCCAAGGTGGTTGGATTACAGCCTGATTTATACATTTTAGGGAAACAGAAGTTGCAGGCAATGCCATGAAGCAATGCATGCAAGGTATACATTGGTTGGGCCCAGAAGGGCAGTACATTCAAAGACTTTTTTGACTGTCAATTAATTGAAAGGGTTAAGCTTCTCTAAAGAATTTTGAAGTCAGTAGAAAGAAATGCTTGAGTTAAGATAAGGGGAGTGTGGAAGCAAGGTTCTTCTCATGTAGATGAAGTCTCTAAGTAGCAGGCTTCAGAGAGAATAGGTGGTAAATGTCTCCTTTTGGAGTTTAAAAAATCTCGGACTCTTAGTTAAATCTCCCCTGGACCTGGGAAAGACCCGAGGAAGGAAATTCTCTACAGATGCAAATTTCCCCAAGAGATGGCTTTGCAGAGCCACTTCAAAGTATGTCAGAGAAACATATTTTGGGATGAAGTATTTTTTTTTCTTTCTGAGTTGGAGTCTCACTCTGTCACCCAGACTGGAGTGCAGTGGCCGCTCCCGGCCACCGCAGCCTCGACCTGCTGGGCTCCGGCGATCCTTCCGCCTCAGCCTTCCAAGTAGCTGGAACTACAGGTGCGCGCTACCACGCCTGGCTAATTTTTTGATTTATTGTAGAGATGTGGTCTCGCCAAGTTGCCCAGGCAGGTGTCGAACCCGCGGGCTCAGGCAATCCATTCACCTCAGCCTCCCAAAGCGCGAGCCACCGAGCCCGACTGACAGGCTGAGCCACCGAGCCCGACTGGGATGAAGTATTTTTATTTCCTTTAGGGCCTTTGATGCTTAACTCTAAAATATTTTAAGATGGTTTGTTCTGAACCGAACTTGAGGACCTAGGCCCTGGAACACCCATCCTCAGAAGGTCCTGAGAACGTGTGCCCACTGTGGTTGAATGGTAGCTTAGTTATATACATTTTAGGAAGGCAGAAGTTATAAGAAACCATAAATCAACACATTCGAGATTTTCATTGGTTCGGCCAGGGAAGGAGGGACATTTCCAAGCAGAGGCTTGCAGGTCATAGATTGATTCAAAGATTTCTTGACTGGCCATTTGTAGTTCCTTTCTAAGGAATTTTGGAAATCAGTAGAGGAGATGTTTTGTTGAGATAAGGCTGCAGAAAACTCCAGGTTTGTTGATATGTAGATTTGTGGCAGACTTCAGATAGGATAGATAAGTGTCTTATGAGGCTCTTGGAGTCTGAGAGTCCCAAGAGACAGCTTTGCAGGGCCATACAATCTTTTCATTTCCTTCTTTATTTGTTATGTGAGGTTATGCTAGAGTTAGATTGGAAACAGACTTCATATAGGGTAATAGGGTACTCAGACCCCTTCTGGGGAGTCCTTATCAGGCGTGACTCCCCAAACCTCTTAGTTGGGAACTTGGATAAGAAAAATAAAAAGATCAGGTTTAGTCCTCAGCCTGCTATCTGTCATGTGATTCGATAGCAGAGTCAGGTTGGAATCTGGCATCTTATTGCCACAGAATCTGATTTGTCCATCTTATGATCTCTATTTTAATGTTAATGTTGGTCAGGTATGCCTAAAACTCCACAGGAGGGGGGGGGAGGGGGTAAAATGAGGTGTGTCCAACCTCTTTTCCTGTCATGGCCTTCAGTGTAGCTTTTCAGGTTTCTTTTGGCCCAGAGGGGTCTGTTCTGTCAGTTGGGGGGCTTAGAATTTTATTTTGAATTTACAGTGGGAAAGAGGAGATTGCATGGTGAAATATTGCACCTCTGGGAAGAACCTGGAAGTCAGACTACATTTTACTTCATTCTCCAAAATAGCCATCAGATAGGTTGAATAG